>NC_136965.1:8585775-8675775 GCF_032717465.1 Coenobita brevimanus | reverse complement strand
CTTCCTAAACGTTGGACTATTTGTTTCTCTGATCTGTGCTAGGTCCTGGCATGAAGCTGCAATCCCACAAAAGTCCCCTTTCAATTATCTGAAGTTGATTAACATGCTTTAGTCATACCCTGATGTCAGTATTACAGAGAAGGCCTTGAAATCGGCCAAGCGATATCACTGGTATTCATCTGAACACCAAGCACCAATGGCTCTCCTTGACAACTCTGTAAGCGATGAAACAAATGTTGCAGTAGTTGCAAGCTTAAAGAGACCCACCAACACCAGACTGTGCACATCGCATCCCAGCACATATTTTGACACTAGTCACCCATTAGTGGCATACATTACAACCAGGTCAATGATACTCATTAACCTGGTAACTGTAAACAGTGAAGAGTTAAAATTTTTAGAAAAAGAACCTGCTACCTGGCTGGAAGATGACACTTATCTTGCCATACAGAAGAAAATGTGTGGAGTAAAAGTGATGAATGATTGCACAGAAAGAATGTAACAACAGTACACTGAAAAAAATGAAAGCCAGAAGCAGTTTCTGTTACAGTCAGAATCCATAGGCAAACATATATATATCTATATTTATATCTACATCTATATCTATCTATCTATCTATCTATATATATATATACTGGCAGGGGTTCCCGGGCCAAAAAGGCGAACACTCTAATCCTATTTGTTCTAGTTCAATCATTCAACTCCAGAAAGGCCATGTGCTGCTATACTTTTGAAGAGGGATTATATATATATAAATATATATATATCATCATCATCATCCGTTTGAGTATCCACTGCAGGACCGGCCTATCCCGACCGAAGCAGGGACGATACAGCCTATGTGTCTATACCCAGTGGCTTAGGCTGTCTGGTAGAGATTGTATGTAGGGTGAAAAGTGCTTGTAAGTGTAATTGTAGTGGCTTTGGATGTGTGTGAAGTCTGTGAACCAAGTGTAATCGGCCCGCGCAAGCCGACTGGGTGCAAACATTCTTTACAGTATGCGACACTGGTTCAACCACAGCATCCCTTGTGTCCGCCAAAGCAGTACATGGCCGGGAGAATGCTTCCAAAGTTTATTACCCTGGCGGGGCGCGAACCCTCGCTCTCTGGTGTACGAAAACGCACTCTTTACCACTGTACCAGAGAGTTTCTATATATATATATATATATATATATATATATATATATATATATATATATATATATATATATATATATATATATATATATATATATATATATATATATATATATATATATATATATATATATATATACTTAGATCTTTCCTGAGATGGTCTTGGCATTTCTCTTTGAGCTTGTTAACAGGTTGGAGGGATGTTTTTGTTTTGGTTAGAAATGCTTTCTATATTTCAAGAAAAGTCCTCGGTTACATTATTTGCTATTAGTCATACTGACACTGTAGGACAACTTAAGTACCTGATGATGGTCTGAAGCAGGCAGGAAGCTGTTAATATGTTATATTTAGCAGAGTATTTTCCATCATTTTACTACTTCTTTGGAAATTGCGATGCCCAAGATCGCCAGCAGATGTCTTACTTGTTATAAATAAATATATGTAGATAGAAAGATAGATAAATAGATAAACAAGTAGATAGATAGATGGATAGAGAATGTGTGTGTGTGTGTGTGCGTGTGTGTGTGTGTGTGTGCGTGTGTGTGTGTGTGTGTGTGTAATTCACCGGGTCGGTCAGGATCACTTGATGGTCGTGATCGTCAGCTTTTTACCCTCCCGGAAGGGAGCTGAGAGCTCATATAGTCCGATCTAAGGGCAAGGCTGTGACCTTCACACACGCACACACCCGTCCCCTTGCTCAAGGGGGACAGTAACCACCCACTTCGTCAGTGAAACTTTTCGCAACCTGAGCGAGGCGCGAACTCCCGTCCACCAGTTGGCAGGCGAGAACGTTACCACTGCACCAGCGAGCGGTGTGTGTGTGTGTGTGAGAGAGAGAGAGAGAGAGAGAGAGAGAGAGAGAGAGAGAGAGAGAGATTGAAAAATACAGCAACTTCTGCAAAAATGATTTTCTTAAAAATAATTTAAACTTCCCTGACGGCAAACTTCTGTTCCTCCTTTAATACTATTATACTTCTACCAAAAGGCAGAACAATAAAATCGTCTGGCTTTAGCTATAATTAATATCTACACTTGGCCAGTAACAGGTTAAGTTAAAGAGTCTTGACAGTCATCCTCACTGTCTGAATGCCATTATTATGCATGATGCCTTGATATGGCAGTGATTTATAATCTCTTGAATTTTACCTGCAAAGATGCAACCCTTCAGGAACAAACGTGTTTCGTCGACCTCTCATCTGCGTCATGCCGACATAACCGACCTACTGGTATAGCCATCAGCTAGCATACCTGACATAAGCATCAGCTTGGCCGTCAGTTAAAGAAAAAAAATAATAATAAGTACGAACGAATCAGTGTCTTGTCAGCTCATGCAAATTTATGCAGGATTACATCCATTTCTCATCCTTAGTCATGTCATAGTAATGAAGGTCCACTTATGACAGGTCTAGTAATGTCAGCTTGATCTATTAAGGCCAGGTAAGGGCCTGTAAGGATAATTTTTTGATGCAAGGGAGAAGGAACCAAAGGCCACGAGCCTGCAAACCGTTCCATCCAAGAAAAAAAAAACATCACAAAAGAAGGCCAAATTCAAGATCCGTTCATTTCGAGATGCCTGGACACACTGCGTTTGAAAGTGTGGAGATCATAGGAAGCAGGAAATACAGACAGAGAGAGACAGTTCCAGAGTTTACTTGTTGCATAAATGAAGGACTGAGAGTAACGGTTATCTCCTGCATTAGAGAGTTGGATAGAAGAGGGATGAGAGTTTGTTGCTGGACGGGTGCTACGCGCCCGTCGCAGAGGTGGGGGGATGCAAGCAGACAGTTTAGAGAAGCAGTGACTATTGAAGCAGCAATAGAAAAGAGATAAAGAGGCAACAGTGCGGCGAAGAGACAGAGGTTGAAGGGAACTCGTAAGAGGAGGAGAGTTAATGAGACGAAAAGCTTTTGACTCCATCCTATTGAGAGGAGCTATATGTGGGGATCCTCCCAACACATGAGAGTTGTACTCTACGTAAGGACGAATAAAACCTGTGCGGGGGTAAAGAAGGTATGGAGTCGGCTTAGTACACTTAATCTCTCTGAGGGAGATATTACAAGAGATGTAATATTTTTCCAAGATAAATCCCGAGAGAATGAAACCCCAGGTATGTTTAAGGATGATGCAGGATTAAGCTGGATATTATTAAACATTAGTGGGTACTCCTTCGGAAGATTTCTTTGGTTTGATAGATCTAAGAACTGAGCCTTTGATGCATTCAAAACAAGATTATTTTTACCCCAGTCAGAGATACGAGCCAAGTCAGACATTACGTGTGCCATTGCTTCATCCCTTGTTTGTTGAAGTAACTGCTGAGATGGGCGTTGCAGGAACTTAATGGAAAGGTGAAGGGTGGAGTCATCAGCGTATGAGTGGATAGGGCAAGATGTACAGCATAGGTCATTGATGAATAAAAGGAAGAGAGTTGGTGATAGGACAGAGCCCTGAGGAACACCATTATTGATAGATCTAGGAGAAGAACTGTGGCCGTCTACAACAGCAGCTATAGAGCGACCTGAAAGGAAGCTAGAGATGAAGGCATAGATAGAAGGATAGAAACCGTAAGAAGGCAGTTTGGAAATTAATGATTTATGCCAGACTTGATCGAAAGCCTTTGAGATGTCAAGTGCAATGGCAAAGCTATCGCCATAAGTCCCGAAAGGAGGATGACCAGGAGTCTGAAAGTAGGTGAGAAGATCGCCAGTGGAGCGTCTCTGACGGAACCCATACCGACGATCAGAAAGTAAGGCTGTGATAGGAAAGATGCTTTAAAATTTTTCTGTTAAGGTGACTCAAAAACTTTTGAGACACAGGATGTTAAAGCAATAGGATGATAGTTAGAGGGTTAGGAATGGTCACCCTTCTTTGGGACTGGCTGAATGAGAGCAAACTTCCAGTATGAAGGAAAGGTACTGTACAAGTTGAAAGACAAAGGCGAAAAAGTTTACCTGGGCAGGATGTTAGCACAAAAACATAGTTATTGAGGACGACAGGAGAGACCCAGTCCTGCCCATTTGCCTTCTTAGAATAGAGGTTAATAATGACAGAGAGTACCTCAGTTGAAGAAATTTTATTATCAACCATGAGGAAGTCAGAGGGGGATAGTGACGGAGGAACAGCACCAGAATCGTCTAATGTGGAATTGGAAGAGAAAGTCTGGGCGAAGAGATCTGCTTTATCAGAAGAAAAGCTACAGATCCATCAGAATAGAAATGAGGAGGGAAGGAGGATGAGACAAAGTTGTTAGAAAGGTTTTGCAATGTGCCAGGAGCAGGAAGAGTTCGAGTTGGTGAATTCAGAGGATTTAGTACAGATGAAATTATTTTTATTTGCAAAATTCTGGGCAGAAACATAAAAAAAATGTGATTCAGGGTTGGGTTGGCTCCGGTACCTTTTATAGGCCTTCTCCTTGTTGTGGAAAACATTAGAACAAGTGTGATTAAACCAAGGCTTTTTTGCATTAGTCAAAGGATATGAGAAAGCAATGGATGCTTCCATGCCCAAGAGAATAACCTCCGTAATGTGCAAGGCACACTCAGTTGGCTCCCGGCCATAGAAGCAATAATCATTCGGGGGAAAATCAAAGAAGTACTGCCTGAGGGCCTCCCGATCAGCAGCTCCAAAGTGCCACAACCGACGTTTCTTTGGAGGGTCGACAGGCCGTACTGAAGAGATAGGACAGGTTAAGGTAATAAGTTAATAAGGTTGTGATCGAAGGAGCCCAACAGAGAAGAATGATTAACAGTGTAAGCAGAATTATTAGTTGTAAGGAAGAGATCAAACATGTTGGAACTCTCTTCAAGGTCAGGGATATGGGTAGAGTGTTGTACAAGCTGCACCAGGTCATTAAAAATAGAAAAGATGTATGCTTGTTCACCAGGTGGACTGGTGAAAGGGGAGGAGAGCCAAAGGTAGTGGTGAACATTGAAATATCCTAGAATGGAGATTTCAGAGAAAGGAGAAACGGATAGGATATGTTCCACTGTAGACATGACAGTCGAAGAATTGTTCGTAGTAGAATTAGGGGATAAGTAAACAGCAGAGATATATTTAGTCAAAGAATGACAGGAAAGCCATAGCCAGAGAGTAGAGAATTCAAGAGACTCAAGTTCAGGAACACGAGAGCAAGATAACTCGTGTACATATACACAACAGCCACCTTTGGCTTTGAAAGGAGTATAGAAAAAGTAGGAGGATACAGAAAAGGGTTTGCTTTCAGTTGCCTCAGACAGCTGAGTCTCAGTTACGAAGAAAAGGTGAAGTTTAGAGGAGGAGAGGTGGTGCCCAATAGAGGAAAGGTTAGAGGAAAGGCCGCGAATGTTCCAGAGATGTAGAAGTGAGTCAGACAGTGGTTCCAGGTAACTCGTTGCGTTGTCACCGGGAGAGGGGCAGATGGTGGGGGCATTTATGATCCCCTCCTGGGGACTCCTAGGCTTAGTTCCAGTATTAATTTTGAAAAGGAAGTGTAATGTGTAATATGCATGTAGTTTGGTGTTGACAGTTAAAGAAACTTGTATTGGACAACATGCTGGCCTACTCTCTGTGTTACTGAAACGCTGAAAAAGTTCATCAAAGGGGAATAATCAGGAACTAGTCCCGAGGACTGATGAAACGGAAGCTCCTGCTCTCCGTCATCAGCTTTCCATCCACCTTGGGAGTACTGCCCTGCTTGACTAGTACTACAGTTTACTGCCCATTTAGATCGTTCAATATTCATTCAGGTCCTTCATGTTCAATCTTGTGCTGGAGGGGGACACCTTCACGCGGTGGCACTGATATAATTGGCAAATTCCCTCTATTCCTTCCCTATCTCACTGAGGATGATGGATTAGAGGAAAAAGACAACTTCAGCCTGCAGTCAACCGGATTCACGCTCAGTCGAGACTGGGACAACATCTAAAACAACAGCACCAACAACATCCAATCCTACTCAGTCTGATCAATTCAAAACTATTCAGGACAACGCAGGACCAATTACATCAGGTGAGCTTTTCATTGAGGGCGACCGAGAGACACGAGGGTCACTGAAAAAGCAAGATTAGGTTAAGTTAGGTTAAGTTAGGTGGCTCTTGGTGGCCCTCAGCTAAAAGACCAACCTGGTTAGGTGGCTCTCGGTGGCCTTCGGTGAAAAGACTGACCTTTCCTTACCTTTTTTTTTTTTTTTTTTTGTTTAAGGCAAAATGTTGATATTCTTTTAATGTGATTTATGTACTGTACAACAATGCCAAAAAGACAACACGAACATACAAGAAAGAAAAAGTGACTCAGTGGCCATCGGTGAAGAGACCGACCCAATAAAACCAATGAGAACAAGAAGGAGCAGTCAGTGAGTGAAACACCCACACCTACCAGCTGGTCCAAGGGATGAATATATGACTTTATTCTACGACTTGAATCTTCGACATACTATTCTCAAATCGAATCATTCCTTTCTTTCATAACCCTAAACCCTTCCACCACGTTAGGTTCAAATCAGATCAGAATTGTTTGATTTGATGTGGCCAGTGATCTGGACCTTTGGCCTTTCTCTGTGACCTTTACCTTGTTCTCAGACTCGATTATCGTTATCTTTGTTTTAACGTGAACCTTTTCAAAAAGTTTACTCAACATCGGATGAACTCTGAGTTGACCTTGCCATGTGACTTTCATCATTGTCCCATTGTTTGCTTTAGAATGTCAAACAAACACTAGGGTGATCTTCAACTTACCCACCAAATTTGATCCATATCCGGTCAAAGTTGTTTTATTTTGTTCTCAGACAGACACACAGATCGAACTTAGACTTTGCTCTGCGACACTGATCGCTGAAGAAACGTCTAAATACTCATTTCATGCACAGGGCAATACAACACCTGAATCAAAGCACTCTCACAAGTACATCTAGCTCTATTTTGCTAAGTTAAAACCTGACACTGATCATGGGAATGCGGAAGCTCCCTCATCCCCCCATCACCACCACCATCACCATCACCACCACCACGACAAGGTAGCAGTCCAAGGAAGGAAGGGGACAGGACAGGACATCTCAGCCCTCCTCTATTGCCTCAGTTTAGGTAAAATCTTAAATCACTTGTGCCAGGTTTGTAGAAGGCCCATAAAAACATGGCACACATACTGGATTACACTGAGACACAGACACAGCGTCAACGGTGGTGTAAGGAACCTATAGAACGATCACATATTTGCAGTTGCTTGCCTGCGGTCGACGGGTTTGTTCAGCCACGTGAACCGGGGTTAAGCAATAATAGCAATTTGCTCTAAAATCAACAGGCATCTAAGTGTGTTGCATATAATGATAAAATTATTTTCCGTAAGATCGTAAGATTTTAAGAAGGCATTTGGAACCGCTGAGTCCGGGTGTAAAATTTCACCACGTTTTGTTCTCAAAATCAGATACCTGCATCTTTAACTGACCCTCACATTTTTCAAGAACTTTGTTCCAAAACGGATTACAACTGATTAGTACTCTCAACACACACACACACACACACACACACACACACACACACACACACACACATGCACGCACGCGCGAGCGCCAAGCGAAACAATACACCCTGCTCTTGGGGGGGGGGAAGGAGAGGAGAGTAATAGTCAAACTTTCAAAATAGAATTCCTTAATTTTATTATCATTTTTACTGCTGTCATGGCTTGTATAATGCATAAACATGTTTTGTATATTTTTCGAAATATACAAAACATGTTTATGCATTATACAATTTGGCCAGAAAAAAAGTAGAGTGGAGTCAGTTGCTTTTTAGGCCCTTTAGAAATACTAAAACAAGCTTGGCATTCAGTTGTCACAAAGTTATAAAAAGCCTCGCAAAAAGATGTGTTTCCAGTATATGACGAAGCCTGCATAGCGTGGGACATTTTAACTAGAGAATATCAAAGGCACCTTGTCAACCTGGAGCTCCATTTTGCCATGTTAAAACCTGACATTGATGATAGGAATATGCAAGTTCCTGCATCGCCCACCTGCCCCGCCAACCACAACCATCATGAGGGAACAAGGAGCAGGGACGGAAGGAAAAGGTGAGGATAGGTGAGAAAGGGTGAACAAGGGATGTAGGGGAAGGGGAGATGAGAAAAGGTAATGATACGTACAACGGAAACATAATGCTGAAAACGGCCTTATGTTTATTCATTATCACTATCATCGTATCTTCCGGTCATATTCAATGAAATTATTTTCATCACTTTCATTAACATACCGTTTCACGATTCCACAGAAACTCAGGCCTGAATAGCTGATTGCAGTACTATGATTTACATGCTAGCATGGTAATGCTTATTGATTCAAGTCAGTAAACTTCACGTCAAAAAGACAAATAGAAACTGTGCATTTCTTTTGGAGAGTTTCTGCACCAAAGTTGTATTACTGATATTAAATGCGGGTGACCTTAAGAAGACACTGGTAAGTGACAATACTGTGTGCTATACACAAGGGAAAGTGATGCTCTGATAGTGCTTGTGAGCATACCTTACCTCTGAAAGCTTCTGGAAATAAAGTACATAATGCATATGTAAATACACTGCTTTGGTATGTTAGAAAATAAATAATTAGTAAAACACTGATTAAGGAGACAATGGTGAGTGACAGTGCCTTGCACTGCCCGCTAACAAAAGTGAAAGAGACACTTTTCCTGAAGTTATTCTGTATCATTATGGCTTAATAAAACCAGTAAGATCTTACACAGAAAATTACTTTTCAAGTGCATAACTAGTAATAGGTGGTAGAAAAAAAAAAATGCGAATATTGGTGAGAAGTGGGATGTGCCAGTTATGTAGTGCTGGAGTATTCCCGACAATTCTCGAAGTTTTCTGCTACATATCAGAGTTGCCAGTTAGCCTGCTATTTGTAAGTGGAGGTATTTTGTAAAGTTATACATTAATTTTTGTGCTCTTTTTCTCTATAATGTTTTATTTATGTGAATGTTTGTTAAATTCACGTAATTTTATCTCAATTTGTATGCTAAATAATTCAGAGTGTTATGCAGTGTAAGAAAAATCTGGATATTTTGGATGTCTACATAACAGTTGCTTCCGCGAGAATATAGAAGATTATTCCAGAATACAAGAAGCTTACATAATTATGGGGAAGAGACTAGAGCAGTTTAAGTTTAGTTCAGTGTCAGTGCAGTGTAACTGCATATTGTATCGCTCCAGTACTTGTGAAAACAGTGAAGTGTAGTCAGCAAGCATTAAGTGTTATTGGAGTTCATGAAGATTGTTTAGCTCCAGTACTTGTGAAAACAGTGAAGTGAAGTTGGCAAGCATTAAGTATATAATTATTTGGAAAATAAAGACAGTGAATTTAAGAGGATATTGTTTATTTGCTACGACTCAGCTGAGCTCGTTGATGCACACCAAAAGGTTACCTCTAGGAAGAACGATTCACTAGGCAACGTCCTTCATTTACTGAACTACTGTTGTTAGAGCCTGTGGTAATGTGGGAGAGGGACATAACTGTGGTGTCAGGAGTGAGATCACTAGGAATGTGCTGCAGTGATTCTGATCTTCGAAATGGAGCAAGGGTGTGCAGACAAGGTCCCGAGCTGGGCAGGAGGAGGAAATATGTCCTGGGCTGCAATTATAAAACTTTTACAAGCACAAAATGAAGGACAGAAATAACTCAAAGGACAATTACAGGCACAAAATGAAGAAATCGAAGAACTATTGCAAGCACAGTGAACAGCTAGAGTCACAAAGTGAAGAACATAAAGAATGACATGAACAGCTCCAAGAGGCATTACAGGAGCAACAGAGGGAATTACATCTGGGGATGCAAGGACAGCTAGATGCATTCATGGGGGAAATGAAGGAAGAGCAGCAACAGTAGAAGGAGAAAGTATACGCTGAGCTACAGCAACAGAAGTGTGAGGTAAGCAATAACGTGATGGAGTTCAGACAGCATCTAGATGACCAGCTGAAGCATGTTGACGACCAGTCGAAGACAGTTAGTGAGGGAACTGTGATGAAGTGTAGACAACATGTAATGACCAGTTGAAGATAATTAGTGAGAGAATTGAGGATGTGGAGAAATATTGCACTGCTGAGCCTCAGGATTGTGCATATGGAGCAGATGAAAGGAATGGACAGTGTATGGTGAATCTTGACGGATCCCAAGCATCCAAAGGTAGCATTACGGGGTTGAATAATCAGAATGCAGAAGTTTTAAGTCCTGGCCTTAATTATGATGCCCCAGTTTTTAGGCCCCAAATCATTGAAGTGCATGGCTATAATGGGGGTCCAGTTAAAAAGAAACCTCAGGATTTTGATGGTAGAGTATCCTGGGGAGCTTACCGTGCGCAGTTTGAGTTACTTGCTGATCAGAATGGTTGGCGTGATAGGCAGAGAACAGTGCAGCTTGCTACTAGTCTCAGGGGTGCCAGAGTGGAAATTCTTCACCAGATATCAGTGAAAGAGAGGAACAGTATATCAATTCAAGAACTGTTTTGCCACGGAGTGTATTTATAAGGTAAACATCTGTCAACAAATCATTACAGAGCTTAGGAATCATGACTGGATTAAGTTTAACCCGCCCTGTCCCGACCACTTTTTCACTACTGGTACCCCCCAATCCCGACCATTTTTGGACCCAAATTTCTTTTGCTAAAACTTTTGCTTTTGGTCAGAAACAATGGTCAATCACCAAGAAGGTGTTCACTGGGGTCCATAAGTGGCCTAAACAGGTATACCTTCATTACACCTGGTATCGTGTTCTGTGGAGGTGGTCTGAGGCTCTCACGTTTTCCATGGTATTATAAGTCTGGGAAACCAATGAAAGTAAGTAGATATGTATTTATGACAAACATAAAAACATGTGATACAAGAGTAAATTGGATTTTATACAAAAATAGAGCTGAAATAACCATTGTACCATTGGGTGAACTGAGCGAAATCGGCCAAACTGTTCACGATGAATCGCTAACATTGCTGAATCATGATACATATCATTTTTTCTACTTACATAATACATCTCCAATAACATTATACCATTTTACATTTTATTGAACTGTTTTTACGTATTCACAGGCCTTTCGATAACATTTAGCGTAATGTCAGCGCTTATTTACAAAGTGAGTTAACTCGCTGTGACTGTTGTTTCAACTCGCATTGTGTTTTTTCAACTTACATAATACTTTCCTAATAACATTATACACTTTTCCACTTTAGAGAACTGTTTTGAGATAGTTTCAGGCCTTACGATAATATTTAGCGTAATAATAGCGCATAATAACACAGAGGGTGAAGTCGCTGTGACTATTATTTCAACTTACAACCTATTTTTGTACTTATATAATACTTCTCCACTAACATTACACATGTTTCCACTTTATATCATTGCTATCATATAATTGGAGACCTTACTATTCTACTGAGCGTCATATTATCGCATATTTGTGAGGAGTAGACTGTAGCACCAGTCGAGCAGGGCAGTACTCCCGAGGTGGATGGAAAGCTGATGACAGGGAGTGCTGGAGCTCCCGTTTCATCAGCCCTCAGGACTAGTTCCTGACCATCCCCCTTTGCTGGACATTTTCAGTGTCTCAGTTACACAGAGAGTAGGCCAGCATGCTCTCCAGTACTAATTTCTCTATCTACACCAAACTACATGCACAGTACACACTACACTTCCTATTCAATATTCAAAAAAATGGCGTCTCTTCACCAAGCCTCGGAGTCCCCGGGGGGGGGGGAACCATAAATGCCCCGACCATCCGCCCCTCTCCCGGTGACGACTCGAGGTGCCTGGAACCACTGTCTGACTCTCTTCTTCTTCATTTCTGCAACATTCGCGGCCTTTCCTCTAACTTTCGCTCTGTTGAGCACCACCTCTCCTCCTCTAAACCTCACCTTCTTTTTCTAATGGAGACTCAGCTGCCTGAGGCAACTGACAGCAAACCCTTTTCTGTATCCTCCTACTTTCTCTATACTCATTTCAAAGCCAAAGATGGCTGTTGTGTATATATACGCAACGACTTATCTTGCTCTCGTGTTCCTGAACTCGATTCTTCTGAATTCTCTACACTCTGGCTTCAGCTTTCCTGTCATTCTCTGACTAAATATATCTGTGCTGTTTACTTATCCCCTAATTCTACTGACTATCAAAAATTCTTCGACTATCTTACTTCTACGATGGAACACATTCTATCCATTTCTCCTTTCTCTGAAATCTCCATTCTAGGAGATTTCAATGTTCACTACCACCTTTGCCTCTCCTCTCCTTTCACGGATCCACCTGGTGAACAAGCCTACATCTTTTCTATCCTTAATGACCTAGAGCAGCTTGTACAGCACCCTACCCGTATCCCTGACCGCCTTGGAGAGAGCTCCAACATACTTGACCTCTTCCTCACAACTAATCCTTCTGCTTACTCTGTTAATCTTTTCTCTCCGTTGGGCTCCTCCGATCACAACCTTATTACCTTAACCTGTCCTATCACTCCAGTACGGCCTGTGGACCCTCCAGGGAAACGTCGTCTGTGGCATTTTGGAGCCATGGACTGGGAGGCCCTCAGGCAGTACTTCTTTGATTTGCCCTGGAATGATTATTACTTCCATGGCCGGGAGCCATCTGAGTGTGCCTTGCGCATTACGGAGGTTATTCTCTCGGGCATGGAAGCATACATTCCTTTCTCATATCCTTTGACTAATGCAAGAACGCCTTGGTTTAATCACGCTTGTTCTAATGCTGTCCGCAACAAGGAGAGGGCCTACAAAAGGTACTGGAGCCAACCCACCCCTGAATCACATCATCTTTACGTTTCTGCCCAGAATCGTGCTAAGTCTGTTCTTCGCTCTACTAAAAATAATTTCATCCATACTAAATGCTCTCAACTCTCCAACTCGAATTCTTCCCGCTCCTTCTGGTACCTTGCCAAAAATCTTTCTAACAACTTTACCTCATCATCCTTCCCTCCTCTTTTCTACTCTGATGGTTCTGTAGCTATTTCTTCTACTGATAAAGCAGATCTCTTCGCACAGACTTTCTCCTCCAATTCCACCTTAGACGATTCCGGTGCTGTTCCTCCATCACTTCCCCCCTCTGACTTCCTCATGGCTGACATTAAAATTTCTTCAGTTGATGTATTTTCTGCCATCACTGGCCTCAGTATTAACAAGGCATATGGGCCTGATGGGGTCCCTCCTGTTGTTCTCAAGAACTGTGCTTCTGTGCTTACACCCTGCCTAGGCAAACTCTTTCGCCTTTGTCTGTCAACTTGTACCTTTCCTTCTTGCTGGAAGTTTGCTCTCATTCAGCCGGTCCCAAAGAAGGGTGACCACTGCCAACCCTCCAACTATCGTCTAATTGCTTTAACGTCCTGTATTTCAAAAGTTTTCGAGTCAATTCTCAATAGAAAAATTTTAAAGCATCTTTCCTATCACAACCTTCTTTCTGATCGTCAGTACGGGTTCCGTCAGGGACGCTCCACTGGCGATCTTCTCACCTACCTTTCGGATTCCTGGTCATCCTCCTTTCGGGACTTTGGCGAAAGCTTTGCCATTGCACTTGACATCTCAAAGGCTTTCGATCGAGTCTGGCATAAATCTTTAATTTCCAAACTGCCCTCCTACGGTTTCTATCCTTCTATCTATGCCTTCATCGCTAGCTTCCTTTCTGGTCGTTCTATAGCCGCTCTTGTAGACGGCCATCGTTCTTCTCCTAGATCTATCAACGGTGGTGTTCCTCAGGGCTCTGTCCTATCACCAACTCTCTTCCTTTTATTCATCAATGATCTTCTAAGCTGTACATCTAACCCTATCCACTCATACGCTGATGACTCCACCCTTCACCTTTCCATTCAGTTCCCGCAACGCCTATCTCAACAGTTACTTCATCAAACAAGGGATGAGGCTATGGTACACCTAATGTCTGACTTGGCTCTTATCTCGACGGGTAAAAATAATCTGGTTGTTTTTAATGCATCTAAGACTCAGTTCTTACACCTATCAACCCGACAAAATCTTCCACAGGTATACCCACTAATGTTTAATAATATTCAGCTTAATCCTGCATCATCCTTGAACATGCTTGGGGTTTCATTTACTCGGGACTTATCTTGGAAAGATCATATTACATCTCTTGTAAAATCTGCTTCCAAGAGACTGGGTGTGCTAAGCCGACTCCGCACTTTCTTTACCCCTGCACAATTGTTGACTCTATACAGGGGTTTATCCTCCCCTATGTGGAGTACAACTCTCACGTGTGGGGAGGCTCCCCACATACAGCTCTTCTCAATAGGGTGGAGTCAAAGGCTTTTTGTCTCATTAACTCTCCTCCTCTTACTGACTCCCTTCAACCTCTGTCTCTTCGCCGCACTGTTGCATCTTTATCTCTTTTCTATCGCTACTTTAATGGTCACTGCTCCTCTGAACTGTCTGCTTGCATTCCTCCACCTCTACGACGAGCCTGTAGCACCCGTCTGGCAGCAAACTCTCATATCTTTTCTGTTCAACTCTCTAATGCAAGAGTTAACCGTTTCTCCCAGTCTTTCATTTATGCAACAGGTCAGCTCTGGAACTGTCTCCCTCTGTCTGTATTTCCTGCTGCCTATGATCTCCAGTCTTTCAAACGCAGTGTGTCCAGGCATCTCACAATGATCGGATCTTGAATTTGGCTCTCTATTGTATTTTGTTTTTCTCTTGGAGGGAACTGTTACTGCGGGCTCATGGCCTTTGGTTCCTTCTTCCTCGCATAAAAAAAAAAAAATATTTACACTGTGAGTGTTATCCCGATGTCATTTGTTTCATGTTACACTAGTATTCAACTTATAAATTACTTTCCTACTAACATTACACCCTTTTCCACTTTATATCATTGCTATCACATACTTACAGACCAGAATGTTCTACTGAGCGTAAAATTTTCGCAGATTTACACAGTGGGTGTACTCGTGACATCAATTGTTACAACTTATACTATTTTTCAACTTATACATTACTTTCTGGTTAGTACTTGGATGGGTGATCGCCTGGGAACACCAGATGCTGTTGGCATCCCTACGTATCAAGTGGTGCTGGTGGAGGATTAGTGCCCTTCCCTGTAAAACAATTAACTCTAAGCCCTTGGCCACCCCATTTGGGATATATGGCGTCTTGCAATGAATGAATGAACATTACTTTCCTGCTAACATTACACCCGTTTCCACTTGATATCCTTGCTATCACATATTTACTGACCAGACTGGTATACTGAGCATCATATTTTCGCAGATTTACACAGTGGGTGTAGTTTTGATATCACTTCTTTCAACTTACACTATTTCTTAACTTATACATTACTTTCCTGCTAACATTACACTCGTTTCAACTTTATATAAGACTTATCACATACTGACTGGCCTTACCATTATACTGAGCGTCATATCGCCATCCCACACAGTTTCAGTAGTGTAGGAAGTTATGGTACTCTTTGAAACAGGGCTGAAGGCACAACGCAACATTGCACTCTGCACACTCGTACCTTGTGTCTTTTCTCTGAGTGGCTGGTCTGACTGTCGAGTGCTTGCATACATGGCAGCGGCGCTGGGGTTTACGACGGTTTGGTTGGGAAAGGATTGTGCTAGGGTAGTGGCGTCCTGCAAGGCGTAGGGGAGTCTGGGCAGCCATGGGGGTGCATGTGCGGTGTGTGGGCCTGTCCTGGGCGTACCTGGCGATTATTTCACGTGACAGCTCCCTCACAAACCCCTCAAAGGTCTCAGATATTCCCGTTGTCATGGCGTAGAGGTAGTGTGCGTTGAGGACCGTGATGTAGAGCAAGTGGAAAAAGAGCTTTTTGTACCACTTCATCGTGGTCCTGGCACAGTCCACACTGGAAATCATCGAGTCTGATTAATCCACTTGCCTCATGTTCATATTATAGTCAAGTACAGACTCAGGTTTCCAGACGTTGCGCCTCCTCTCGCTACGGTGATCAACGGAGTTTGTGCTGTGCATCAGGGGGCTGTGTACAGTCGATAGGAGGCAAACTTCCCTGTTGTGGTTCCACAGGGTGGCAAGGATGTTATTTGCCTGGAAGAAAACCACATCATTCTTGTCAAGTTTCCTCCCTATCTTGACCAAATGGCGACGGTTTCTCTTTACTGTACCACAGACTCCGGTGTTGTGTTGGTGGAGGAACCGACCGAGAAGAGGGCTAGTGTACCAGTTGTCCAGGTACAACACATGACCACGATGAAGGTGCTCCTCTATCATTGTCTTCACCACGGCCCCTGAGAGTCCAATACTACGATCTTCTGTTATGTCTGTTTGTGTGCCCATGTACAAGACTATGTCTTGCACATAACCAGTCTTATAGTCACACATAACAAAGATCTTGAACCCGAAACGGTGTCTCTTGCTGAGTATGTACTGGCGAAAGGAAATATTGCCTCTCCACAACACAAGACTCTTGTCTATGACGAGGTCTCTGTAAGGATAAAATGAGGAGTGGAACATTTCCCGTAAATGATCAAATACAAGCCTAATTCTCCTCATTTTATCAGTGTTATTAGCATTAGCTGGATCTTCTGCATCAAAAAAGTGGAGGCGGCCGAGAATCTGCTGAAATCTATTACAACTCATCACCTTTCCAAAGAAAGGTGTGATGGTCATTGGGTCAGTGGTCCAGTATGCCGGTATTTGATTTTTCCTGATAACACCCATCAAGAGAACCAGGGCAAAAAATATGAACATCTCTGAAATTGTCACAGGATAGTCATATTGCTGGGAGTGCCTGCTAGTTGTACCCAGACGTTCAGTTTCACGGTGCTGTGTTCGTGAAAAGAGGTTTGTCTGCTCCACTATGCGCCCCACAAACGCCTCCCCAAAGAACAGGTGGAAGATATCCACCCTAGTGGAACCCGCATGCACGCCTGGAGCCATGCAACCAGACCGCCACTCCTTAGTGAAAGGGTGAATGATGTGAGTAAAATTACTCCCATCTTCCCAGTTCTACGAGACACTACCATCTCCAGCCTCGTCCCCATCGTCGCCTTCGTCAGGGTCGGGAGGTGAGGGTGGTGGGGGAGGTTGGGGAGGTGGAGAGCGGCGCCCTTCATCACTCGCACTTCTCTTCCCTCTCCCTTTTCCTTTACCCTTTCCCTTCCCTTTCCTTCCTTTCCCCACATCCTGGGGCTGTGGGGAGGAAGTTTGGGAATATTGTGGGGCGAAAGATGTGCTGGGGAGCGGCTCCACCTCCTCTCCCCTATGCCTACGTACACCACGTGCTTGTGCTGCCTCCCTCACACCACTTTCCCTTTCACCCCGCACTCCTGCCACACCACTTTCCCTTTCACCCCGCACTCCCACCACACCACTTTCCCTTTCACCCTGCAATCCCGCCACACCACTTTCGCCTTCCCTGGACAAAACACAAGGACCATACCTTATTTGCCTTCTCGCCCCACCTTCTGATCCTCGGGGTGAGATATTTTCCTTCCCCAACTGTGAGGCAACATCACGTCCTAAGCCGCCGTCCTCGTCCTCGTCCTCATCAGAATCTCTCTCTAGGGGATGGAGAGAGGTCCGTGCAGGTGTTTTGGGTGCAGGCTGGCCTTCCCTTGCCTTACGATACGTAACATACCGCTTTTTCTGGGGCGAAGGGACCTCCTCATCACTGCTTGTTATTTCCTCCTCAGGCTGCACATAATCTCAATCTACCACATCATCATCAAGTGGAGAATCACTATCTCCAGTGAAGGCATCCAGGGCAGATTGTATCTCGTCGTCTAAGAGACCTTTACGTCCCATGTCTGACCTGGGTCACTGCTAACAGGTGAGTGACCGAGACAAGGGCGCGCGAGGGTCACGCGGGGTCTGGGACACTGCCCACCTGGTGGCAGGTAGGGGAGGTTTGGGTAGGTGGGCGAATCGAAAATCTCGCGCGAATTTTGAAAATTGTGGAAATTATGGACCTTGCAATTGCAACGTGTTAAAGTACGTCGACGGGATTGGCACTGACAAAACGTGGGGACGCTGAAGAACGTCGACGGGATGCCGCGGGTTAATACACTGCCCCCCACTATATTATTTCTCTCACTACAAGAAAATATTGTAACCTAGTATTAGTTCCTAACAGAAGAGCTGGAGCGCAAATATGTAGTAGCCTAGGGTTTACAGTGCAAGATTTCGGAGCTGTGTATGGGCTCAAGGCGAATCTCTACGGCAGCTTGCTCATCACTTGGAGAGTATGGCACACAAGGCATATCCTGGAGCAGCGCCTAACTTGTCGGCTATTCTTCTGAGGGACCAGTTCATTGATACTCTTGATAGTGCAGAGTTGAAAGTGCAAGTGAGTCAGGCACGACCCAGAAGCATGCAAGAAGCACTAGCCAGGGCTATAGAATTTGAGTCCTATGTCAGGTCCAGTGCATCCACTTTTCAGGCAGACTGTAGTACAGGATTCAAGGCAAGAATGGGGCAGGTATGAGAAGTGGAAAAATTTGAAGGAAGTTGCTGGTACTGTGAAATGCCCAGACATAGGAAAGAGGACTGGTTCAAGTGGAAAAGGGAACGGGAGAAAACCAGAGGAGGATACATGGATACCCCCAGCATCAGAATTATTGCTCCTGTGCAAGGTGTGTGGGTCTTTTGACAGCTGTCTAGGGGTGGTGTAGCCTGTTGTACGGTGCAAGATGGAGGCTGGAGTGATAGTGGGGAGACCTTTCTGGAAACAGGTGCAGATGAAGTGCCGGTCGTTATGGACAATTTCTCCCATGAACCACAGAAGATCAATGATGGACAAATTGTGGGACTCTGCCAGGCAGTTGACCCTGAGTGGCATCAGAGAAAGACCTGTAAAAAGGGCGTGGTCAAAGAAGGTGGGTATCTATCAAACCACTTACTGTACAAGACCTATTTTTAAGGAGTTGCCAATGCCTGGATGACTCACAAGTGATGTAGTTGAGGCAGCTGTTGACGAAGTTTGCTGACGTCTTTTTCACCGGAGACCTAGACCTGGGGTGCACTGGCCTGGTGGAGCACTGAATAGACACTGGGGATCACTGTCAGATTAAACAGCACAGCCAGCGCAAAGAACAGTGCCAGCCCAATGGCAAGAAATGGAGAAGGTGTTGGAGAATCTCCAAAGTCAAGGAGTGATAGAAAAGTCCAGCAGTCCTTGGACATCAGCAGTGGTTCTGGTAAGAACATAAGACGAGAGGATAACTGCAGTAGGCCGGTTGGCCCATGCTAGGCAGCTCCTAGAAGAGTAACTGGACTACTAGAATGAGATAAGGATAGCAAAGAAGAAGGCTCTCCCCCGCACTCCAAACCCTCCAGCCGAAGCCAGCAGGAAAAGGAAGAAGGATGGCTCGGTAAGGTGCTGAGTGGATTATCGAGCCCTGAATGAAGTGACAGTGAAGGATGCCTACCCTTTGCCAAGGATTGATGACATGCTAGACGCTCTGTCTGATGCCAAGTGGTTCTCCACTCTAGGTATAAAAGCAGGATATCATCAGGTCAAGGTTGCAGAGAAGGACAAGGAGAAAACAGCCTTTTCATATGGATGGGATTTATGGCAAGTTAAAGTGATGCCATTTGGCCTATGCAATGCCCCAGCTACTTTTGAGCGTCTCATGCATTGCATACTGGAAGGCCTGCACTGACAGACAACTCTCATCTATTTGGATGATTTAATTGTTTGGACTTTCGACCAGGAACTGGAGAGGCAGTCGGAGGTGTTGAACAGGATCCGAGTGGCGCACCTCAAGCTGAACCCCAAGAAGTGCTACTTGCTTCAAAAGGAAGTATAGTATCTGGGACACATTGTAGGCGAAGGTGACGTCTGTACTGATCCAGAGAAGGTGGCAGCTGTGAAAAACTGGCCGGTTCCAAATTAGGTGAAGGAGCTGCAGAGTTTCCTGGGTTTTCGTACCTACTACAGGTCTTTGGTCAAGGACTTTGCAGTGATAGCTGAATGTCTGCACAAGTTGTTGGGGAAGAGGCAGAAGCTTGTGTGGACAGCAGTGACTCAGAGGGCCTTTGATGAATTCAAGCATGCATTGGTAATCTCTCCAGTATTGCCATACCTAGATCAGAGTCAGCCATTAATCCTAGACTGTGATGCTAGTGACCATGGTACTGGTGGACTCCTGCTGCAGAGAAGGAACGAAAAAGAGTATGTAGTGGTACATTACAGCAAAAAGCCAAGCCCACCATGGCTGAACTACTGTGTGACCCATAAGGAGCTCTTGGCAGTGATGAAGAGCCTTGATTTCATCCATCTCTACTTGTATGGGTCCTACTTCATCATCAGGACAGACTTCTGCGGCACTCAAGTGGCTAAGGACGTTAAAGAATCCAGAAGGACAACTGGCACACTGGCTTGCCAAGCTGGATCAGCACAATTAGGAGGTGCAGCACCCTCCTGTGCAGGTACATGGCAATGCTGACAGCCTGAGTCATCGGCCTTGTGACATGGAGTGCAAGCAGTGTAGTATTCAAGAAGATCATAGCAAGGAATACAGCAGTACTGCAGTGACAGGCAAAAAGATCTGAAGAGGATGCAGATGGAGGATGCAGATTTACAACCAGTGCTAGAATGGCTGCAGCGGCGTACAATATGGCCATCTTGTGAAGAGGTTTCCAGATTTAGCCCTGTGACTAAGAGCTACTGCAGTCAGTGGAACATTAGAACAACAAACTCCTGGAGCATCAGTGGGAGATACCTGATGGCCTTAGCAAGTATTTGCGACTAGTTGTTTCGAAGATAATGAGGTCTGGGATCTTAGATGAGTCTCATAACCAGATCAGTAGTGGGCACCTGGGAGTGAAGAAAACTCTAAGTCAGCTGCAATAGAGGTTCTACCGGACTGGCATGTGGCAGGATATTAAAAACTGGTGTTAGGCCTGTGTTGTATGCTGTGCAAAGAAGGGACCCAAGAGACGTGGGTGCACCAATGGAAGGAGTTGCAGTGGACATTGCTGGACCTTTGCCACTCACTGAAAGGGGAAGCCAGTATATATGCATCACCATGGACTACTTCATAAAGTGGCCAAAAGCCTATGCCATCCAAGATCAAGAGACTGCGACTGTTACTCAGGTGTTGGTTGAACAGTTTTTCTGTCGTTTTGGGATGCCACAAGCGCTACATTCAGACAAGGGTAGAAACTTCAAGTCTGCTGTGTTCCGTGAGTGCTGCAAGTTACTGGGATCAGGAGGACCAGGACAACCCCTCTAAAGCCACAGTCAGATGGGATGGTGGAGAAATTCAACTAGACTCTGGGACAAGAACTGGCCAAGTAATGGGTAGAGGGACAAACAATATGGGACCAGAAATTACCTGCTTTGTTGATGGCACAAGTTTCTGCATCGCATGAGTCTACCAGCTACACCCCTGCAAAACTGATGCCGGGCCACGAGTTATGTTTTTTTTTTTTTATGCGAGGAAGAAGGAACCAAAGGCCATGAGCCCACAGTAACAGTTCCCTCCAAGAGAAAAACAAAATACAATAGAGAGCCAAAATCAAGATCTGATCATTTTGAGATGCCTGGACACACTGCGTTTGAAAGACTGGAGATCATAGGCAGCAGGAAATATAGACAGAGGGAGACAGTTCCAGAGCTGACCTGTTGCATAAATGAAAGACTGGGAGTAACGGTTAACTCTTGCATTAGAGAGTTGGACAGAAAAGGGATGAGAGTTTGCTGCCAGACGGGTGCTACGCGCCCGTCGTACAGGTGGAGGAATGCACGCAGACAGTTCAAAGGAGCAGTGACCATTAAAGTAGCGTTAGAAAAGAGATAAAGATGCAACAGTGCGGCGAAGAGACAGAGGTTGAAGGGAGTCAGTAAGAGGAGGAGAGTTAATGAGACGAAAAGCCTTTGACTCCACCCTATTGAGAAGAGCTGTATGTGGGGAACCTCCCCACACATGAGAGTTGTACTCCACACAGGGGCGGATAAAACCCCTGTATAGAGTCAACAATTGTGCAGGGATAAAGAAAGAGCGGAGTCGGCTTAGCACACACAATCTCTTGGAAGCAGATTTTGCAAGAGATGTAATATGATCTTTCCAAGATAAGTCCCGAGTAAATGAAACCCCAAGCATGTTCAAGGATGATGCAGGATTAAGCTGAATATTATTAAACATTAGTGGGTATACCTGTGGAAGATTCTGTCGGGTTGATAGATGTAAGAACTGAGTCTTAGATGCATTAAAGACGACCATATTATTTTTACCCCAGTCAGAGATATGAGCCAAGTCAGACATTACGTGTGCCATAGCCTCATCCCTTGTTTGTTGAAGTAACTGTTGAGATGGGCGTTGCGGGAACCGAATGGAAAGGTGAAGGGTGGAGTCATCAGCGTATGAGTGGATAGGGTTAGATGTACAGCTTAGGTCATTGATGAATAAAAGGAAGAGAGTTGGTGATAGGACAGAGCTCTGAGGAACACCACTGTTGATAGAGCTAGGAGAAGAATGATGGCCATCTACAACAGCGGCTATAGAACGACCAGAAAGGAAGCTAGCGATGAAGGCACAGATAGAAGGATAGAAACCGTAGGAGGGCAGTTTGGAAATTAAAGATTTATGCCAGACTCGATCGAAAGCCTTTGAGATGTCAAGTGCAATGGCAAAACTTTCGCCAAAGTCCCGAAAGGAGAATGACCAGGAGTCTGAAAGGTAGGTGAGAAGATCGCTAGTGGAGCGTCCCTGACGGAACCCATACTGACGATCGGAAAGAAGGTTGTGATAGGAAAGATGCCTTAAAATTTTTCTATTAAGAATTGGCTCGAAAACTTTTGAAATACAGGACGTTAAAGCAATTGGACGATAGTTGGAGGGTTGGGAGTGGTCACCCTTCTTTGGGACTGGCTGAATGAGAGCAAACTTCCAGCAAGAAGGAAAGGTACAAGTTGACAAACAAAGGCGAAAGAGTTTGCCTAGGCAGGGTGTAAGCACAGAAGCACAGTTCTTGAGAACAACAGGAGGGACCCCATCATGCCCATATGCCTTGTTAGTACTGAGGCCAGTGATGGCAGAAAATACATCCAATGAAGAAATTTTAATGTCAGCCATGAGGAAGTCAGAGGGGGGAAGTGATGGAGGAATAGCACCGGAATCGTCTAAGGTGGAATTGGAGGAGAAAGTCTGTGCGAAGAGATCTGCTTTATCAGTAGAAGAAATAGCTACAGAACCATCAGAGTAGAAAAGAGGAGGGAAGGATGATGAGGTAAAGTTGTTAGAAAGATTTTTGGCAAGGTGCCAGAAGGAGCGGGAAATATTCGAGTTGGAGAATTGAGAGCATTTAGTATGGATGAAATTATTTTTAGTAGAGCAAAGAACAGACTTAGCACGATTCCGGGCAGAAACGTAAAGATGATGTGATTCGGGGGTGGGTTGGCTCCGGTACCTTTTGTAGGCCTTCTCCTTGTTGCGGACAGCATTAGAACAAGCGTGATTAAACCAAGGGTTTCTTGCGTTAGTCAAAGGATATGAGAAAGGAATGTATGCTTCCATGCCCGAGAGAATAACCTCTGTAATGCGCAAGGCACATTCAGATGGCTCACGGCCATGGAAGAATAATCATTCCATGGAAAATCAAAGAAGTACTGCCTGAGGGCCTCCCAGTCCGCGGCTCCAAAATGCCACAGACGACGTTTCCCTGGAGGGTCCACAGGCCGTACCGGAGTGATAGGACAGGTTAAGGTAATAAGGTTGTGATCAGAGGAGCCCAACAGAGAGAAAAGATTAACAGAGTAAGCAGAAGGATTAGTTGTGAGGAAGAGGTCAAGTATGTTGCTCTCTCCAAGGCGGTCAGGGATACGGGTAGGGTGCTGTACAAGCTGCTCTAGGTCATTAAGGATAGAAAAGAGGTAGGCTTGTTCACCAGGTGGATCCGTGAAAGGAGAGGAGAGTCAAAGGTGGTGGTGAACATTGAAATCTCCAAGAATGGAGATTTCAGAGAAAGGAGAAATGGACAGAATGTGTTCCATCGTAGAAGTAAGATAGTGGAAGAATTTTTGATAGTCAGTAGAATTAGGGGATAAGTAAACAGCACAGATATATTTAGTCAGAGAATGACGGGAAAGCCGAAGCCAGAGTGTGGAGAATTCAGAAGAATCAAGTTCAGGAACACGAGAGCAAGATAAGTCGTTGCGTATGTATACACAACAGCCACCTTTGGCTTTGAAATGAGTATATAGAAAGTAGGAGGATACAGAAAAGGGTTTGCTGTCAGTTGCCTCAGACAGCTGAGTCTCCGTTAGAAAAAGAAGGTGAGGCTTAGAGGAGGAGAGGTGGTGCTCAACAGAGCGAAAGTTAGAGGAAAGGCCGCGAATGTTGCAGAAATGAAGAAGAAGAGAGTCAGACAGTGGTTCCAGGCACCTCGAGTCGTCACCGCCTGTTGATGGAAAGACCACTTTGTGAAGAGCTGGCTACAGACACTTCCAGTTATGAGAAGCATCTTCAGGAAAGGCTGGCTGAGGTATATCATGAAGTGCAAGAATCTCTAAAGCTTTCAGTAGAGGTGATGAAGTGCAAGTATGATGCCAAGCCAAGTGAGGTGAGCTTCAAGGAAAGTGACAGAGTTTGGCTCTATAATCCTCAGCGGAAGAAGGGACAGTCACGGAAGCTGCAGAGCCCGTGGGACGGGCCTTACACTGTGTTGGACCGCCTATCAGATGTAAGGTACCGAATTCGGGGAGGAAGGAATTCTCGCCCTTAAGTGGAGCATGTGAATCGTCTGTGGCAGTACCATGGGCCAGCATAGCACAATTGGGATGTCTCTGAAAAATCGTGCCCTCCTGCAGCTGAGGATGTTGAGGAGGACAAAGAAGGTGAAGTACAAGAAAATGGTAATAGTTTCCCAAGAGATGTACATCAGAAAGAAGACCAAGACATTCCAGGAGGAATGAACTGTGTGGAGGAGCAGGGACATCGTCGGAAGTGGTTTACCGGTATAGGAGACGACCTGATAAGTGGAAGGATAAATTTGTGTATAATTAGATGTTTAGTTTAGATTAAGGGTTATGTTTGTATACATTGTTTAGTTTTGTCAGGTCAACAAAAGGACAAGGGAGGGGGTAGTGTTAAGAAGCAGGCTTTGCCAGTTAGGTAGTGCTGTAGTACTCCCGACGGTTCTCGAAGTTTTCTGCTTTTTGTCAGAGGTGCCAGTTAGCCTGCTATTTGTGAAAAGAGGTATTTTGTAACGTTATTCATTAATTTTTCTGCTCTTTTTCTCTATAATGTTTCATTTATGTGACTGTTAAATTATGTAAATTTATCTCAGTTTATATGCTAAACAATTTAGAGTGTAATGCAGTGACTGAAAACTCTGCATATTTTGGACTTCTCCAGGTTGGTAACGGTTGCTTCCTCGAGAATATAGTAGATTATTATGGGGAAGAGACTAGAACAGTTTCAGATTAATTTGAGTTTAGTTGCAGTGTAATTTGCATATTGTATAGCTCCGGTACTTGTGAAAACAGTGAAGTGTAGTTGGCAAGCATTAAGTATAATTGCAGTTAGTGAAAACTGTATACATTTTGTAGCTCCGGTACTAGTGAAAACAGTGAAGTGAAGTTGGCAAGCATGAAGTGTAACTATTTGGAAAATACAGACAGTGAACTTAAACCATTGTTTATTTGCTACGCCTCAGCTGATTTCGTTGATGCACACCAAAAGGCTGCCTTTAGGAAGAACAATTTACTGGGCAACATCCCTCGTTTACTGAACTACTGCTGTTGGAGCCTGTGGCAGTGTGGGACGGGAAGTACACTTGGAGCAATTTCCGCGCGGGACACTGTGCAGATGGCAGCAGCAGTGACACACAGAAATGATCTGGTAACAGTGCTGGGGGTGATGCAGGGGGTGGGAGTTGCGGGGAAGGTGAGTGATGGGGGAGAAGAGGGGTGGTGGTGGGGGTAGGCGAGTGTTTGGGAAAGGTTAAGTGACCATTAATTGTGTCAACAAACTCTGCTTAGACAGTCATTTCAATACGATTTTTCTGCTAATAATAAAAGGTAGTGGCAATAAGCTGCTAATGATGGTTCAGTATTTGATGGAATACGTTCAATACCTAACCAAACAGGTATTGCCAATAAGTAACCTTATCCTTCGCCTCCGTCATTCCGTCCCCGTCTCCTCATCGGGAAGCTTTCTATTGTTGACCGAAAATATACAAATATTTAGAACTGATTTCAGCTGCTCCTCATGCAAGTTGCTTAACAAAGATACTGTAACTTTTATTGCAACTTGCATTGAATACCGAATCAAACATCCTGTAATAGTCCATTTTATATTTGTATAAGTCAGCTACTGTTATCTTAATTAAGACCGAACGCTGGCAGAATAAGGAAAATACATCCTTTAGACTGACGGCGTAATTTGTTATCCTTTCATAGTCGTATAGGTAGTTATCCTGCTTAAGGATGGATGAGCCTGGCCTTCATACCAGACTATAAATTTAAGCATATTCCAGTCAACACTTTTTTTAGGACCAATCGCTCATATCTTAATAGGCCTATACAACTTTATGCTTATGTGCGTATACGTGTGTGATTATACGAGTATTAAACGTGCATAATCTCTCTCTCTCTCTCTCTGACAGATGCAGTATCTTACCTTACATACAGTCACACTGGTAACCTTTCGGTTGGCAGGAATTAGATACAAAAATCGGTCTCTTTTTCACTAATGTAAAATGAATACAAACATAACGTCACTATTAAAGATGGTGATATATTTGACAAAATACACACGACACTCACACAAAATTACCAGCACTATGTAAGACTTACATTGCTACAAATTGTGCATGCACCTAACGTTTTACGAAAACTTCGTAATGTAATAACTACAATTGTGCTAGCAGTAGCGGTCGTCCCGTCCACACAGCTGTTCTAACCACACACACACACACACACACACACCAACTGGCGTAGTGGTAATGCTTTGGCTTGCCATATAATGGGACGGAGGTTCGCGCCGGATCGGGTGCGAAAAGCTTCACTAACGAAGTGGGAGGTTACTGTTCTTCTTCAGGGAGAAAATGATTGTGTGCGTGTGTGAAGGTCACAGCCTTGCCCTAGATTGGACTATCTGAGCTTTCAGCTCTCTTCCTGGAGGGTAATGGGCCGACGATCACGCCAGTCACGTTATCCTGACCGACCCGGTGAATTACACATTCACCCAAACGCATTAAATTTTGGTAGGCAGTTCTCCTCTCCACCCACTCCTTCCACACACAATAGGAGATAATAGCACATACTTATTGTCTCATACAACTCACAGTCGAGGAGAATATAACTGAATAATAATTCTTTCTGGGAAGTAGGTCGAAGGAAGGACTTATTTGTCCCATTACATTTAAATAAGAAGTGTTTCTCAACCCAACTATTCTATTCTACTGAGTTTCTGATAAACTTTATGCATCAGTCTAGTACTACGCGTTCTAACGTTTGTCTGGATAAACAATTATTGTTAACTGAGCCAAGAGCAAAAAACGCCATTGATAGAATGTGTCAGTACCAATGACAATGTTGGGTTAGCACTCCGTTTTGCAGTGTTCTTGTAAACCAGTGCTTTCCAAACTGGGGAACGCTCCCCCCTTTGGGGTGTGTGAGGTAGATGGAGGAATAACCTGAAGCAGTCTTCCAAAAGTTGCTATTTTATTGTTGTATGGCACAGGAGCCTGGGCGTTGGGAAAGAATGAAAAGAAACAGCTGGAGAGGACAGAGATGAGAATGCTGCGATGACTGATGGGAGTGTCACAGAGAGAGGAGTAGGAATGATGGCATCAGAGGAGAGGCAGGAGTTGTGTCAGTTGCTGGAGAAGGCAAGAGAGGCACGTTTGAGGTGGTATGGGCATGTGACCAGGATGGAGGAAATTGATCCTGTGAAGGTGACATGGAGAAGTCAGGTGGAAGGGAGAAAAACGAGGGGAAGACAAAGGATTAAGTGGAGAGATGGAACTGAAAAAAAAGAAGAAAAAAAAAAGAGGCAGTTAGGCCTGGAGGAAGAGGACGCAGCGGACAGAACTTATTGACGACACCATAATTATAAGCGCGGCCGATCCAACCAGGGACTAAGGCCACGATTATATAAAAATCGTTGCCTGAGTCCCTGATGGGGTCGGCCGCTCTTATATATATATATATATATATATATATATATATATATATATATATATATATATATATATATATATTAGTCACAGGCCATGCATGCGTCTCAGACTCTGGCAAGTCAAGTGGTGATACACGAATCCATCTCATTCAGGTGCTGTCTACTGACCATCGTCACGGCCTTCCCAATCACAGCCAGTTAAGCAGTATAAAATTCACTATGATGTGATGGATATTATGACTTTAAATATTATTACAGGCTGAAGAAAGTATAATTCCCAGGAAATTTAAAAGAATATGCAGTATGAATAAACAAAAAAGTATGAATATGCACTTACGCTCATAAATGGCTAGAAAATGCATTTGCATATGCACATACTGTATGCAAATGCATGATTATCCTAAGCTTACCTATGAGTCTCTCTGAGATAAAAAAAAAAGGGAGAGTTAGACAGCAAGAGACCCAGTATTATACACTGCACAACACACACACACACACACACACACACACACACACACACACACACACACGCAGATGCCATTGAATGACCTGAAAAGGTCTTGGTCTGGTTTATGCGTAAATTAGTTTGTGACAAAAGGCCAGCATGTGCTTACGATTTAGGAAATAGATTCACAGTGACAGCTAACAAAGATGCATTTGTCTTAAAATCTGACCTACTTTAATGCCTTCTGGGGTAGAAAATACTAATAGTTGACTGAAACAACGAAGCAATGAAATATTTTATATATATATATATATATATATATATATATATATATATATATATATATATATATATATATATATATATATATATATATATATATATTTTCCATACACTACATATTTAGGTTACAATTAAGAATGTATGAGCAACTTTTCTGAGACGTATCTGGGGTAAACGTCTGATGTTAGTCTGTGTTACAATAGGGATGTTATAGATACCGAATGGGGGGGAAGACATTATATAAGGTTACGTGTTGGTGATGTCTGTGTCTTTATACCAGCCTTGCATGATCACTGAACTGACCATTTTTCATCATGTCATGAACCATCACTTTACAGCTTGTTGCTACTTCGTGTGTTCCCCTGTCATAAAAACATATTCATTTAAAATCGAAGTAAATTATGTTACGACATTAAATGACTACTAAGCTTCTCCCCAACACTCCGCTACCCCCACACCCATCCCTCCCAGCACACAGCTACTCCCACTACACTCCCATCCTTCACGTGCCACCCCTCTCACCACACAGCTACCCCCCCACTACCCCCCAATCCCTCCCATACCCCGCACGTCCCACCCCTCCCTTACCCCCAACACTGTTACCAGATCAAATTATTTGCAGAACCTGCTGGCTTCTACGCGGTGTCCCGAGCGGAAATTTCTCCAACTGTACCATCATATTTGGTGATGTCATGTGATACATTTTTCTCTCACATAGTAGCATACTCTTAATTCAGTATCTTGTGTCTTGGAGTAATAAATTATAATAGTAAGTGATATATTTATGAGAAAATACAAAATTTAAAAGGAAAATGTGTGGACGAATGCCACAACTACGTATGTGAAAAGTCGGCCACTATATGAAAGAGTGCTTCCATGCATACCAAACCTCCTAAAGTTTCTAAATGTCAGAATTGACTGGAAATGTGTAAATATCATGTTTTAGTTTGTAACTAAAAAAAAAAAAAAGTGTTTCTTATTAAAAACAGTACTGTGACCTGTTGGATGTCATGTTACATTTTTACCCTCACGTGGCGTTCCGCGTAATTATGTTACTTCGGAACCTTGTACATTATTTTGTAGTAATTACTGATATATTAAGTGTGAGAATGAAAGAATCATAAGAAAAACATTTTGATTTCACCTCAGTTACAATTATGTTCATGCAGCAGGTAGAGCATTAAGTGTGACATTTGTGATTTTGCTCTTCTAGGTTACACCATACCCCAGTGCTGTACAACAAGTGTCCATATCATAGAAAATTAGTGAATGACTTTTTTCCATAGTATATAAAGCACTGAAAGCACCTCAAACTTCGTCCCGTACGTGGCGTCTCGGCCACTTGCAACGCTGCTTGGCGTCTGCGTGGTCAACCTTAACGTTCTCCAACCCCACGAAACAGTAAAAACACTTCGCAACTCCAGTTCACTCTCCCTCCGGCCCTGAGACACCTACAGACCTTCAGAAAGGTAAATGAAAAGATTGAACTCCAGTATTTTTAGAATTTACACATTTTTGATAGAATATAAGTGGGTCAAAACAGTTCGTGAAAATATCCTATTTTTCCAGCATCTGCCGAACCGGCGACGTAAGTAAAAAAAAAAAAAAGAAGTCAAAGATTAAAATAAGAATTAGTATTTTGAAAATCTGACCCTTCCCTCAACTGCTGTAATTAAAAAAAAAAAAAAAAAATCTTGAAAATGCTTGCCGCACGTATGTGCACGGTATTGGCTTTAAATAGTATAGATCTTTTCCATATGACGTCACGGGACATGTGACTTTTGTTTACGACCCCATACTGGACGGCAAATTGTCGGATATCTAGAAAGAGAATTGCAGACTGCACAGTGGTATTCTACTGTTGTGGCTTCGGCTGTAAGAAATGGCAGAAAACTGGAAGTGGGGTACACTTCTGCCGGTTTCCAGCCAATGAGCAAAGGCAACAGAAGTGGATAGCTGCCGTGAGGAGGGAGAATTGGCAGCCGACGGCCTACACCCGACTCTGTAGCAGGCATTTCATATCAGGTGAGCCACCTCCACCCCCTCCAACCCCACCTCCATCCCCCAAACAGCCACCCAACCACCTCACACACACTCCCACCCCACCTACACACCCCCAACACCCTCCCACTGCCACCTCAACTCTCACCTCCACCCCGACCCCCCCACCGCCACCCCCACCCCACCACCTTCCCCCACCACCCCTTACTCCCATTCCCCAACAACCCCCTACCCGCCACTTTCGAAACCCCTCACCCCCCCAAACCCCACACCCCCAATTCCCCTCCACAAGCCCCCCAGCCCCCCACAATATCCCCACCAGCATTCAACCCCTCCCCCTCCACCCCCTACCCGTCCCACCCCTTACCACCATTCACCAGCCCTCCCCCACACCCTCACCCCCACATTCCCCACACCCCAAACCAACCCTAATCTCACTCCCCACCCCCACCACCATTCAAACCCCCCACCTTCCCTCCATCTCTTTCCCCCACTCCCACGCCCCCACCCTCCCTCCACCTCCTTCCCCCACTCCCATGCCCCCACCCTCCACTCATTCATCAACTACTGGATTCCCAGTCTATGTATACAATCCCTCCCCCCTTGGCCCCACTTCAGTAAGTTACTGATTACCAAGACGATTTACATGTACTGTATGTCAAGTCCAGCTAGATATATTACACATATTTACCTTGAGGGATGCCCCGGTGAACTTTCACGGGGTGTTCGCCAAATAGTGATAGAGATCGCCACATCTGAGATCTGGTTTCGGTCTCCCGTACTTGAAACGGGTGAATTTCTTCCTAGATAAGGTGTAAGCGTCCAGCCTCAAACACTTTATCTTGTTCCTGTACAGGTTTTGTTGGAGTTGATCCAGATTTCCGCATATATCAGACAGTTCAATCTCTGGCAACCCTGTCTGGACAGCCATTACTGCAAGGAGTTTGCCATTCTATATGGAATCATAAACAAAACCACGTGATTTCTGTGATGTCACTGGAAAAGGTCTATAGGACACTGACAAGTGTTAAGGAAAGACCTTAACGTGCTAGATATTAGCAATGGCAATGGTAAATGTACCGAGTGTCATTATGATGACGGATCATGATCACCGAGGTCTATCAACCTAGGTGTGGTCAGCATGAAACTGGAGAAAATCAAAGTAATGGCAAGGGTGTAATTAAACAGTGCATGTGAAACAATGGTGGCAGATGTGTAATATGATCGTGCCATAGCTTTTTTAAGTATCAATAGATACTCCCTGTAGGCGTTGTGCTGACACGCACATTAACGAAAAAATCATAAATCCCATACACAAAGGTATGAAGCCTTTATAGTTATTTTTAAAGCTTTCTTGTACCTCAAACCATCCTCAGTGCAACAAAACATACTGCTACTATGCTAAAGTACAATAATTGGCTAACCTGTCAGTTATTCAATATTCTTCTATCATCTGTCTTCTCTCATATTTCTTAAGTCGGCCTTCCTGTAAATGATATTTTCACAACTGTGTTTCATGTTCCAGCTGGTATGTTACTTCATAGACAGAATCTTTGCTACTTTAGTAATAAGCAGGGATACAAGTATAATTTTGATAGTTGTATAAACACAGATGTCCCATCTCACTTTCCTGAAGTAGGTTTTCTGTAACAATGCATAAATCCATTTTCTTTTAACTGCAAACTCTGTGCAGTCAACTAACATAACACAAAAACCTTAGAATCTACCAAAATAGAGGCTCTAAGCCTTATCATGGATTTTCTGTATATGGATAGCGTTGACACGTTCATAATCCTTAACATACAACAACAACAACAACAACAAAACCTCGTATTTCACAAACACGTTCTTTGCCTTAGCATACATAAACCTTCGCATCCTTGGAAGAAGAGTTGACCATTTTTTTTCTTTCCTGGGAAACAGTTATATGTAAGAATGGCACAGCACCAACGCCTTAGAGTCCATATCAGAGTTATCAAACTATTCATGATCCTTTCCAAGAATAACCAAAATATCTTTGATGCTTTCCCTCTCCACACTTCCTAAGGGGGATCTCCTTCCCTTTTGGAACTTATTTTAGATATCCCTAAACTGTAGGGTGCTTCTTAACGGCACTATTTCACGTACAACGACAAGAAATATACCGGTTTTACGGAGATTGTTGAAAAGTTTGGGGATTTTTTTTATAAGTTTTAGTGGCATGATAATAATTTGAAGACAAAAATCCTGACCTTAATCATAAAAAGAAAAAGAAGAAAAAAAAAAGGCTCAAACCGGGAAGCATCCTTCACCCTGCATTCTATTCGAACGCTGTACTAATCACACCATCAAATGAACTTGAAGTAATTATACATTCCCGTGGTTAATGTGGCCAGAGTTGTTCCCTAGGTTTCTGCGACATTATGAACTTGGGATGGGAGATGCAGTGTCTGCGGCTTGTGCGTGCCTCACAGAATATTAGTATACTTACCTTGCTGTTCTTTCAAAGCAAGATATTAACTCTGGTAACCTATCGTTAATGTTTCTGTTTCCAACAAATTTCCATTTATCCTTTGTCAGTAAGCAAAATAATGATAACATTTGCTCAGTTGTTAGAATGAGCTAATTATACTCTTTACTCTTAGGGGTTGACCAATTCTCAAAAAGAAAAAAAAAATAGACAGCCAGGAGCAACTGTTAGCATAAAATATTATGAACCATTTAACATACAATATACGCAAATATTCACTCGTTTATCTAAGGCTTACTACAAAAAGTTTCCCAACTGTACCCTAATCTTTGCCCGAGTTCACAAAAACTCTGCTAAAAATGTATCGTTTATGTAACGCACGTTTACTGTTAAATCTAACCAAACCTTGGTTTGACCAAAATACAAGCGTTAGCTTAAAGTTTGCCCTAAGTCTGCGAGAACTCGTTTGCAAGTATATCGTTTACATAACGTCGGCACACCGTTAAATATAACTGAACCAGGGGCCAAGCAGCATCCAACTGTTAGCTGAAGGCTTGCTGCTATGTGGAATATTAGGTAAAGAGCTTTGTTTTTTTGTACATGTTTCTGACACACAGGACCTTAAGTATGCACAATTTTCAAAGGATAAGAAAACTGCCGTACAGTTGCCTGGGCAGATTGTAGCAGACGTAATAGTCGTAACTGTGTCAGCAAACGTTGCAGGTGGCATAAAGGTAAGCATTTCATCAACAGAGTTTAAAATATGTAGAATAAATTACCTTTCCAAGTGGTGCGTTGTGATAAAGTACTTACACTTAAATATCACTTGGATAAGTAACCGGCTTCTATTTCCTAGCGAAACATGTTCACTCATGAATAATACGTCTTAACCATAGTATTATTTCAATTTCTTTAATCCCGACGACGTATGGATACATTGCAATGATTTGCATTTGCCAGTCCCGGCGACGTACCAGTACGTCGTGCAATTGCAATGTGCATAATTTCGACAATTTTCAAATTTCGCGCTTGATTTGCGGTACATACCCTCACCTGACCTTCCCCTACCTGCCACCAGGCGGGGACACTCGGCGACTCCGCGCGACCCGCGCTAGCCCGCCACTCGTCCACTCACCTGGTAGCCACGGTCCTGCTCAGACATGGCTAAGAGAGGTCTCTCAGAGAACAAAATTCAAGTCGCCCTGGACACCTTTACCGGCGACAGTGATTCCCCACTGGATGACGAGGAGATGGACAAGGATTATGTGCAGCCAGAGGAGGAAGAAACCACCAGCAGTGATGAGGAAGTTCCGTCACCAAGGAAGCGGCAGTACGTGACTTACCGTGCTGCTAGAGAGGGGCAGGAGGCAAAGAAGGCACGTGGTATGTCATATCCCTATCCCCAGCGTGCCTTGGAAGCAGAATTCGAGGCCGAGGACGAGGACGGAGCCGTGGGACGTGCTGCCACGTGGTATGGATGGGAGGTGATTACCCATCGTGGCCCAGAGCGCACACCACGTCGTCTAAGCAGGTATGGGCCTAGCATTCTGTTTGGGGAGGTAGGAAGTGAAGTGGAGGGAGTGGGGAGTGAAATGGAAATTCCTGGGATTAGGGAAAGTGAGAGTGACGTGGGTGAGTCATTGCTCTCCCTACGTAGTGTGAGGCGGCAGAGTGGATCACGTGGGCCAGTGCGGGTGCGTTCAGTATCACGTGGGGTTGTGAGGGAGGGGGAAGGTGGGGAGGAACCACTCCAAAGCACGTCTTATGCTCCCCAATATCCCCTAACACGTGGTCGAGCAAGGTTGCGTGAAAGAGCACGTGGTGTGGTAATGGAGGGGGAAGGTGGGGAGGAACCATTCCCCAGCACGTCTTCTGCTCCCCAATATTCCCCTATTTCATCCCCACAGCCCCCTAATGTTCCTCAAGGCCGTAAGGGTAAGGGAAAGGGAAAGGGTAAAGGCAGAGGGAAGAGGAGTGACAGTGGGGAAGCCCTCCGTACTCCTTCTCCCCAACCTCCCCAACCAGGATCTCCTCCCCACCCAGACGAAGGCGGTGATGGGGACGAAGGATTTGTGTCGTGGGATTGGGAGGATGGGAGTGATTTTTCTCCCCTCATTCACCCCTTCACTGAGCAAGGGCGATCTGGCTGCATTGCACCAGGTATTCACTGCAATTCAAGCAGGTTGGATTTTTTCCACCTGTTTTTCAATGAGGCCTTCGTCGATCAGATCGTTTTTCAAACAAACCTGTTTGCAAGAGCCCAGCGCCTAGAAAGTGAAAGATTGGGAACAAGGAGTAGGCATTCTATGATTTATGATTACCCTGTCTCCATTCCAGAAATATTTTTATTTTTTGCCCTTGTCCTTTTGATGGGTATAATAAGAAAAAATAGAATTCCTGCTTACTGGACTAGGGACCCTGTTATGTTTACCCCCATATTTGGTCAAGTGATGAGCCGTAATCGGTTTCAACAAATTCTAAGTCGCCTCCATTTTTATGATGCTAATGACCCTGCAAATGCAAACAACACTGACAAAATGAGGCGAATTAGGCTGGTCTTTGATCACCTGAGGCAAACCTTTCGATCCTCATTCTATCCCTATAGAGATCTCGTCATAGACGAGAGTCTCGTGTTGTGGAGAGGCAATATTTCATTCAGACAGTATATACCCAGCAAAAGGCACCGTTTTGGGTTCAAGATCTTTGTTATGTGTGACTGTAGGACTGGATACGTGCAAGACATAGTCTTGTACACCGGTGCACAGACAGACATAATAGAAGATCGAAGTATAGGACTTTCGGGAGCAGTGGTAAAGACGATGATACAAGACTACCTGTATCGTGGTCACGTTCTCTACCTCGACAACTGGTACACTAGCCCTCTTCTCGCTCGTTATCTTCACACACATGAAACGGGAGTCTGTGGAACCGTAAAGGTGAACCGGCGTCACATGGTCAAGGTAGGGCGGAAACTTGCAAGGAGTGAGGTTGTCTTCTTCAAAGCAAACAACATCCTTGCAACAATGTGGAACCACAACAGAGAAGTAAGCCTCTTGTCCACGGTTCACCGCCCCTTGATGCACCGTACTGATTCTGTTGATTACCATAGCGAGAGCAGGCGTCGTGTTTGGAAACCTGAGTGTGTAATGGATTACAATATAAACATGCGCCTCGTGGACCAGTCTGACTCCATGATATCGACGGTAGAGTGTGCCAGGACCACGATGAAGTGGTATAAAACTGTTCTTTCACTTGCTAGATATCACTGCTCTGAATTGCCACCACCTTCACGCCATGACCACAGGAGTTCAGGAAACCTTTGAAGGGTTTGTGAGGGAGCTCACACGAGAAATCTTTGCTAAGTATGCTGTTGAAAGGCCCCAACAGCGCCCCCGCACTGCCCCTATTACCCAGACTCCCCAGAGAATATCCGGCCGCCATTTCCCCACTCCTATCCCTCCCCAGCCCAACAGACCTAGGCCCCAGCGCAGGTGTCACGTGTGCAGTAATTCCCAGGTGAGACTCACGACACAGAGGAAGGACACCCGCTATGAGTGCGTGCAGTGTGACGTGGGTCTGTGTATTCACCCATGTTTTAGTGAATATCACACGTTGCTGCAATTTTAGCATGGTGTGAATGCGAAAGGACGCTGAAATTATGATGTAAATGCGACAGACAGACGCTTTGTGAAAATATCAGTCATGTGGATCTCCAAATATTAGTATAAAGTGCCTACGGGTAGAACATAAGTGAAAACATTGGGTGTAAGTATATAAATCTGCCCTAAGTTGAAACTTACATAGAGAGGGTTGTTTGATGCGATATTCTGTCGCTCAGTGCAATAAATACGGCCCCTTATTATATATTTTTTATTATGTGACATTCTTACGGGTATAATATAATTCAAATTATTGTATATGATGATGTATATTCTAAGTCAAATATTCATAGCGTGTCTATAAAGATAAGATTTCCTGACGCTTAGTCGAATGAATAAGGCACGTATTAGTCAAAATAAAAGTCAGCAAGTGATAAAGTGAATAATTAGTATATAAGTGTGTGAGTGAATTAGTATATAAGTGTGTGAGTATTATGTATGACGTAACATTCCTTGCGAGGGTATTTTCAGGCGATATTCTCACGCTCACTTGAATAAATAATGGCAGTAAGTATGTACAGTGCATTGGAGGGGTGTAAACGTGTGTAATGTAAGTGGGAAAATATAATTGGAGTGAATAAATAAAGTAGATGATGAAACACGAGTGTTTGAGATCGTGGTTGCTACGTGAATAGGCGCTAGCATATCGCTAAATGCCCTCGTAATGAATGAAAATAATTGAAAACCTTCACAGTGGTGGGGGAAAGGTTCTATGTAAATGGGAAAATAATTGGAAAGTGATAAAACAATTTGGTATGTTGAAATACGAGTCATAGCGAGTGCGCTTACTAAGCTGATGTGCGCTATACTTATGCTGCATGTCATCATAATGAATGAAAACATCTGAAAACACTTACAAACAGTTGTAATTGGTAAAATGTCATTGAAACAGAAGTATACAAGTAGAAAAAATGATAGGTTGACTCATACCAGACACTTAGCATATAGCATGTTACGACTCGGACCAAACTCGCTATGCTCGCGCGATGGTACAATGCTTATTTTTCCTATATATGTGTCTGAAATCCATTATATTGTTACTGTTATTGTTTATTAGTTCAAATTCAATAAATGTAGAGGTGTTGTGTGTTGTTTGTCCCATTATTCCTTACCATAGAAAACGTTAACGCATATCCATCCCATTACAGAATACAATACCTGCGGGGGGAAACCGCACCTGTACAGACCACTTATAGAACGCAGAGACCACTTTCTTCATGATTTTCCATCGTTTCTCGACGTAAGCGGAAGTTTTAGAAGAAAATTTTTTTTTCCAAAAAGGCTCGGGACTGGGGGATGTCATAGGTGCGGAAAGGCTCGGGACGTGACGGGTTAATACTAAGCATAGGGGCACAGTCACAGTGTTATGTACAGTACCTAATGTTACCAATGTTCCGTGCCCTTACAGGTTAAGGTAATATAAAATTATATTACAGTTCATTTATTTCTATGAAAATTCCATGGCACTTTTTCTGTGCTGCATGATAATATTTTCATAGGTTTTCGTGCGAGTTCCACGTGGAACGATTACTAATGTGGGGAAATCTTTCTGCCTTTCTACCCTTGACATTGACTCTAAGAATGGATACCTAACAATCTTCAAAGGACCAATAAGGCTGTAACCTTTTAGGAAGAAAAAGAATATTTTTACGGTTTGTAGTTGGCAGTAAATATAAGTTGTTTCTTTGGTCTAGGGATACAGAACTACAATACCGCAAAAGCAGTTCACTCCAATCATATGTACTTATTTCCCAGGTATGAAAGATTTCCTTACGGATCTAAATAGATTTACCAGTTAAGTAAATACAAGAAAATATCTAAGTTTTAATTTGCAAAAATGTTGTTACATTACTTTACATAATACATAAAACCAACCCATTAAATATCCCCAAAAGTTATACAGAACAAAACCGAAACAAATCAAAGTTTCACACCACTGGATAAAGTCAACCTGTCTACATGATCAGTGTTCACATCATATACATATCTGTATGGTGGTCCAGACGGAATCTCTCACGAGGTAGGCAGCACAGAATCAGTCCCAGTCTATCCATACACTATACATAATACACGTGTTACTTCAGGGTATCACAGCTGAGAAGCAGAGTAGAGTTAGGGCAGTGAGCTGATCAGTCCAGACATCACTGATCAACTGCCCCCGGCTTTTTTTTTGTTTTTTTTGGCCTATCGACCATTGGGGCCAAAGCCCCTGGTCATTAAGGCCGTATATATATATATATATATATATATTGTTACATAGCCTATGATTTCATCATCCTTTGTGTAATTTTAACGCACAGTATACTGCATGTTTGATCACGAGCGTGTTCTGCCTCAGCCCCCCCCCCCTTCTACCGTTATAGTAGAGTAATTCGTCCTTTCTGTTGTTCAGAGCAGGATTGTCAGCTCTTTGTCCCCTATGGCTTCATTTGCGCGTCCTTCTTACAAGTTGTATCAAGCTCTGCTGGCCCCTATATAATGAGCTCAGTCTCTGCATTATTGCCACTTAGATCTACTCCTCATTTTGCTCACATCTCTGTCCTCCCCTGTACAGTTATTATTATTGTGAGTGCTCAGGAAGTCTCCAGCCATCTAGCAGCTGTGTGTAATTTGGGTATAACTGTTGTTGCATTTTTTCTTGTACTGTGTAGCATAAGGTTAATTCTTGGGCCTAGTAAGGTTTTTATAATTTAAATAAGGTCCTTGTTGTCAGCCATCATTAATAATATTTTGTATCTGTAATAATATATCTGGCATTCACTGAGTATTATCTGGTATCTCATTTTAACAGGGCTGACTTAGATAAATTTACTCATGCTAATTTCGTGTTAATAGAGGCTATTGCAGTTAACCATATATTTAACCTGTTTTTTGCCATTACATTATCCTTATGAGTCCTGAATGTTTTGTTGTTAGTTTGAGCATTAAACTTTAACTTGAAATTTTACCTAACTCTTTTGTTTTGAACCTGGAACTTTACGGGACAGTAGGCCTATTGATTTTTAGTATTCTCACTTAAAGTGTACATTATCTTTCGCTGTTCTGTAACATAAATTTCGCGACCTCATATCAGGATATTCAGGATATTATCATAACGATATTGCTCGATATTTTGTGACTGTCATTTATTCATGATGTCTACTATTACTACACTTGATGAAGCCAAAGATTTTTTGTCAAATGTGCAAACAGTGTTGGATGTAGAAAACAGAACAAAGAATGAACTTAAGCTTGTTGCTCAACAATTGGGAATTGCTGTTCGCTCTCATCATTCTAAAGATCATATTGTTGACATGATTAATGAAAGCTTGTTTAATGTAACTCCTCCAAATGAGCAAACGCAGATTGAATTAGCTAAGTTACAGCTAGCTCTGCAGGAGGCTCGTGCTAAAGAAGCTGAATTTCAGGCAAATGCTAAGCAGGCGGAGTCTCAGGCTCGTTTTCAGGAGGCACAGATACAGGCACAAATTGAACTTGCCAGGATTCAGGCAGACCATAAGTATCGCATGAAACAAGGTGGAACTGGGTCATCTAGCTCTGATGATTTTGATGTGGCTAAAAATGTTAAACTTGTCCCTCCTTTTAATGAATCTGATTTAACAAAGTATTTTCAGTTGTTTGAGAGGGTAGCTACAGGTTTTAATTGGCCCAAAAAGTATTGGCCAGTACTCCTTCAAACTGTTCTCACCGGTAAAGCTCAAGTGACTTATGCATCTTTGCCTCAGGATCAATCTGATAATTATGATGTAGTTAAGAGCTTGATTCTTACGGCCTATGAGCTTGTTCCTGAAGCCTATAGAGTAAAATTTAGGACAACTTACAAGCAAGGTAAGCAACCCATGTTGAGTATGCAAAAATCAAAGATCTGTTAGAGCAGTGGTTAAATTCTAAGAATGTGGATTCTGATTTTGGTAAATTTAAGCAGATGATTTTGCTGGAGGACTTCAAGAGGTGTATTTATAAAGATGTAAGCCTATATCTTGATGAGAAAAGAATAGATAATTTGTCTGATGCTGCAGTTTTAGCTGATGAGTATGTTCTCACTCACCAAAGATATTCTAGAGAAAGAAGGAAAGCTGAGAGTAAGTACGTTGCCTCTACTCAGAGTACAGGTAACAGGAAAGGGAATAAAGATGATGTTTCTCAGGAAGTAAATACCAGCTTCACCTCTAGATTTCAGAAATGTAAATGTACTTATTGTAGTAAGCTTGGTCATACTACGGAGAGATGTTTCAGGAGACAGCGTGATGTGAACAAAAAGGAGTCTTTAAATATTCAGTCAATTGGTCTAGTGTCCACTCTTGAGAGTTCCCAGAATTCTTTAACTGAGTTAACTGAACCTGCTTTGAGGGGTAACTTAAATTCTCATGATGGAGCTCCTCTTTTGAGCAGTAACGTGGGTGACACTCTCAAGAGTTCATGTGCTAATTTCCTGTCTGATGGTTTTGTCAGTCCTCTGGACAGTAATGAAAAGAAATCAGTTAAAATATATCGTGATACAGGTCCTTGCCAATCCCTTATGCTGACCAGTGTTCTAGGCTCTAATGTTACTGATGAAACTGTAATCTTACAAGGTGTAGGGAATAATTACTTCTCTGTCCCTCCGTGCAGAGGGAATTTAGAGTCTGCTTTTGCTAATGGTTCCGTTATGGTTGGGTTGGTTGAGACACTCCCAATGTCAGGTGTAACTTTCTTACTTGGAAATGATATTGGTGGAAGTCAAGTGTGTCCAGCTCCTCAGTTGTCTAGTGAACCAGTGACTGCGACCCAGGATTGTGATGTCCCTGACGTGTTCTCTGCATGTGCTGTCACTAGGGCTAAGTCTAAAGTTACTGGTGATTTAGAGGATAATGATGATGATGATGTTATCCTAGCTGACACTTTTCTTGCTAATTTGGACCACTCACCAGATGAGGCAGTGCCCCGTAGTGTTGATAATTTGTCTCGTCAAGAGTTGGTTGAGTTGCAGGTTGCTGACCCTGAGTTGAAAGGTCTAGCTAACTCTGCTTGCAGTGAGGAAGAGTCAGCCGGTGCTTCTACTTGTTATTATATAAAGTCAGGAGTACCTATGAGGAAGTGGAGACCCCCAACAGCATCAGCCGACTGTGAATGTGAGGTTGTACATCAAGTTGTCATCCCTCGTGTTTGTAGGCAGGGTATCATTAGAATGGCTCATGATTCCAGTTTGGCAGGACACCTTGGAGTGAGGAAGACTGTGGCACGCATTTTGAAACACTTCTACTGGCCAGGTATCTTCAGGGATGTTTCCTGGTATTGTAAGTCTTGTCACACCTGTCAAGTTGTGGGGAAGTGTAATCAGACCGAAAAGGTTGCACCTCTAGTTCCCATTCCTCCTTTTGAGACGCTTTCACCCGTGTGTTGGTGGATATTGTGGGCCCTCTTCCTAAGACTTCTTCAGGATTTTCTTATGTGTTGACCCTGATTGATATGGCTACTCGTTATTCTGAAGCCATTCCACTTAGAAATATCTCAGCAAAGAACGTGGTTAAGGAAATGCTAGGGTTCTTCACAAAGTTTGGTCTGCCCAAGGAGGTACAGTCAGACCGGGGAAGTAATTTCATGTCAAATGTTTTCAAGCAGTCTCTGAAAGAGTTGGGCATCACCCAGATCACGTCTTCAGCTTACCATCCCCAGACCCAAGGAGCGTTGGAGAGATATCATCAAACTCTCAAATCGATGCTCAAGCAATACTGTTTGGAACATCAGAAAGACTGGGATAAAGGTCTTCCATTTGTTGTATTTGCCGCAAGAGAATCTCCAAATGAATCACTGGGCTTCTCACCTTTTGAACTACTGTTTGGCCATGAAGTAAGAGGACCCCTTAAGCTACTCAAGGAATGCTGGCTGTTGGAGGAAGATGACATCAACCTGTTGGAGTATGTGATGAAGTTCAAAGAACGGCTGTCCACTGCTTTACAGCTGGCGAGAGAGAATTTAGGAGCTGCTCAGGAGAAGATGAAGACTTGGTATGATAAGAAGTCCAGGTTACGCCACTTTCAGCCAGGAGATCAGGTTTTGATTCTGCTACCAGTTCATGGGCAACCTCTTCAAGCCAAGTTTAGTGGTCCTTATTTCGTGGAGAAGAAACTCAGTGATGTCAACTATGTCATCGCCACACCAGATCGTAGAAAGAACAAGCAACTATGTCACATCAACATGCTAAAGTTGTATCATAGGCGGGACGAAAATAATCCAGTCTGCACTGTTCCTGTTCCACCCGAGTCTGCAAGTGAAGCTCTCCCATGCAGTATGAGCCTGCGTGATAGTTTGGGGAAGAATCCTGATATCATGAATGATCTCCAGACTAAGCTTTCTCATCTACCTCCCGAGGAAAGGCAGGAGTTTTCGGCATTACTGCAAGAGTACCCGCAAGTGTTCCATGCCATTCCAGGAAGAACCACTGTGTTGATGCATGATGTCGATGTTGGAGACGCAAAGCCAATTAAACTGCCTTCTTACCGTGTGAACCCAATGAAAGTTCCTCTCATCCAGAAGGAGCTTGGCCACCTGTTGGACCACAAGATGATTGAGCCCTGTCAGGGCGAGTGGAGTTCTCCTGTCACTCTAGTTCCTAAGCCAGGTGGGTCACAGTGGCTTTGCATCGACTACAGACGTGTTAATCAGATAACCAAAATAGACACTCACCCTCTCCCTCGTGTGGAAGATTGCATAGACAAGATCAGAAAGGCTAGGTACATAAGTAAGTGTGATTTGTTAAAGGGATACTGGCAAGTACCTATGACTGAACGTGCTAGGGAGATCTCATGTTTTGTAACACTAGGAAAGACTTTTGCATGTTCAGTAATGCCATATGGTATGAAGAATGCACCAGCCACATTTCAGAAGCTCATGAATGTTGTAACAGAGGGTTTGGCAGGGTGTGTTGTTTATATTGATGATGTATTAATCTTCACTGACAACTGGAAAGATCACCTATGCCATGTCAGTAAATTTCTTGAGCGTTTAGTTCAGGCTAATCTTGTAGCTAATTTATCAAAGTGTGAGTTTGGTCAAGCTAAAGTTCAGTACCTTGGGTACGTAATTGGTGATGGACATGTTGCACCACCAGGAGCTAAGGTTCAGGTTATAAGTGATATTCCCAGACCTAAAAGTAGAAAAGAGCTACAAAGATTTTTGGGAATGGTAGGATATTACAGGAGATTTGTTCTTAACTTTTCAATTCTTGTATCACCACTTACAGACCTACTGAAAAAGGGAGTAAAATTTGTCTGGACCGATAACTGTGAATCCTCTTTCAACAAACTTAAAGCTATCCTATTAAGTCAGCCAGTGCTCGCTACTCCAATTTTTGCTAAGCCTTTTAAGATGGCTATTGATGCAAGTGATACAGGAGCTGGGGCTGTTTTGCTGCAAGAGGATGATCAGGGTATTGAACACCCTGTATCTTATTACAGTAAGAAGTTCACTCCACCTCAAAAGAACTACTCAACTATTGAGAAAGAGCTTTTGGCCTTGATTTTGGGTTTACAGCATTTTTCATTTTATTTGTGTTCTGGTTTTGACCCCATAGTCATTTATACCGATCATAACCCACTGAAATTCCTTAGTAAGTTTAAAGATAAAAATCAGAGATTGACAAGATGGAGTCTACTTCTTCAGGAGTATTCATTAGACATACAACATGTCAAGGGGAAAGAAAATGTTATTGCAGATTGCTTATCTAGACTTTAGACAGATTATTTTAGAGTGATAAGAAATTTCCTTTGTAAATTTCTTTTTCTTTGTGGGGAGGTGTTACATAGCCTATGATTTCATCATCCTTTGTGTAATTTTAACGCACAGTATGCTGCATGTTTGATCACGAGCGTGTTCTGCCTCAGTCCCACCCTTCTACCGTTATAGTAGAGTAAGTCGTCCTTTCTGTTGTTCAGAGCAGGATTGTCAGCTCTTTGTCCCCTATGGCTTCATTTGCGCGTCCTTCTTACAAGTTGTATCAAGCTCTGCCGGCCCCTATATAATGAGCTCAGTCTCTGCATTATTGCCACTTAGATCTACTCCTCATTTTGCTCACATCTCTGTCCTCCCCTGTACAGTTATTATTATTATGAGTGCTCAGGAAGTCTCCAACCATCTAGCAGCTGTGTGTAATTTGAGTATAACTGTTGTTGCATTTTTTCTTGTACTGTGTAACATAAGGTTAATTCTTGGACCTAGTAAGGTTTTTGTAATTTATGTAAGGTCCTTGTTGTCAGCCATCATTAATAATATTTTGTATCTGTAATAATATATCTGGCATTCAGTGAGTATTATCTGGTATCTCATTTTAACAGGGCTGACTTAGATAAATTTACTCATGCTAATTTCGTGTTAATAGAGGCTATTGCAGTTAACCATATATTTAACCTTTTTTTTTGCCATTACTTTATCCTTATGAGTCCTGAATGTTTTGTTGTTAGTTTGAGCATTAAACTTTAACTTGTAATTTTACCTAACTCTTTTATTTTGAACCTGGACCTTTACGGGACAGTAGTGATTATTAGTATTCTCACTTAAAGTGTACATTATCTTTCTGTGTTCCGTAACAATATATATATATATATATATATATATATATATATATATACAACGCACACACACATCCATGCATATATACAGACACACTTTCATGCACATGTATATATATATATATATATATATATATATATATATATATATATATATATATATATATATATAAATTTTTATTTTATGTTTTTGTATTTTTATTTTTAAAATTTGTTCTTTGTTTTATATTTTTTAGACCTTATATTATATAGAAAAACCTAATCTATCTATACTAATGGTAAAAATCCCTCAACTAACAGAACACCATCGACTGCAGATATGTAATGCCTTTCTACATTACATAACTGCACTCATCACCTAGTGACTGTCAGTCGAGGCACAACCTAATATTGGGGACATCAATATATGAAAGAGAACCAGACGAGTCAGGAACATTTCCATATACTCGTACGTCAACTGTCGGCCCTAATTAGAACAACATAACATGGTGGTATAAGGTATTTACATAACATGTACAAAAAGTGAAGGACCTCGCCCAACAGACCACCATCGACTGCAACTGCCCAATACCTTTCTATATTGCACACTTACACTCATCAGCTGGTGACTGTCAGTCGAGAAACGAGGTTTAATGTAGGGGACATCAATATTAGAAATAGATCAGTGGGAAGGAGGAATTATTTCAAATATGTCTACTTTCAACCCTAATTAATAGTACAATATATACATAATTTCAGTCGATAAAACACAAAACCATATAGTAAAAAAGTCACATCACTCTGATCAGTCCGGTCTCAATCAAGAAAGCCATCAATTTATCAGTCATAACAATGTCCCCATCACCCAGGATGGTGGAAAGGGTGAAGGGGACGTCTGCTGCGCCACAGTAATTTATAAGTGAAGCGCGTTCATGAATAAATCGCCAACAGCGCAGTATGATATGACTGATAGATAACACCGCATCACAGATGTCACAGTACGGTGGGAATCGTTTTTCCATATAAGGTTTCATGTGCGTAACCATGGTGGCATTAAACCGTAATCGTGCCAACACTTTTTCTTCCAGGCGAATGGGACAGTTGGCAGTGGCCCAGTCGCCCAGGTACACTTTCGAATATTTAGTCTGGTCCACTGACCTTGCCACAGAAGATTTAATGATTTCTTCCCGAGAGAGGACTCGACAGTAGATCATGAGGAACGTCCGAAGTCTCCCCGAGTTCTACAGCCAACTTTGCATGAAAGTTAGCCTGCTTATTGTCGTAGAAACAACAACGATCAGGCACCCAGATCAGCGTGAATGACTTGTTGCATGAATGCAATTTATTAACGATGCGGCCCTGGATTTCGTGAGAGTCCGTAGTACAAGATGCAATTGCCTGAAGGGCTGATTCTGAATCCGAAAATATGACAAATGAGTCATGCCTAGAATTGAGAGCATAGTCTATGGCTTTGTCAAAAGCAAAAAATTCGGAGGTAAACACAGATGTATGAGTCGGCAACCGTTACCTGAGGGCACATTCGGTCGACCATACACTTGCACCCACACATTCACTCGACTTGGAACTGTCGGTGTACAATTGGTGAGACCCCAAGTGACGCACGATGATGTTACAAAACAAGTGGTGGACCTCCGCCTCTGGCGCCTTGGCCTTTGGTGCTGGGAGCCATGATATATCAACGGTAAAGCCGGGTGGCTTTCAACGCGATATATTTTTTAACAAAAACTTGTCAGTCACTGAGGTCCACAACAAGCTTCTGAGTCAGTAAGTGGAGGCAAACGGCAAGTGGCCAACGCACCCCCCACAGAAGGTGGTGGTATTGACGCAGGGGGGTACAGGCCACATTGCTGATATTACTTTTCCTATGTGTTCATAACCCGTACGATAATGCCAGGTGGTCACGGCGAATACGGAGGGGAGGCACATTCGCCTCCACTTCCATATGAGCTACACGGGGACACTGGACGGCTCCAAGACACATTCACAAACATTTATTCTGCAACACATCTAATTCTTTCAGCATGGCACCAGATGCCAAGCCATACGCCTGTGCACCATAGTCTTGCTTCGATCGAATAAGGGACTTATACACAATTAATAAAGATTTTCTGTCGACACCCCATGTAGTACCCACTAGCTACTTGAGTAAATTTGCTAATTTATCACAACAAACAAGCACATTATTAACATGAATTTTGAAGTTCAAACGACGATCAACATGTATTCCCAAAAACTTTACAGAATTTTGAAAAGATACCATCTGATTATCCAAAGTTAAGCACAAATTAGGTACGTTAAGATTAGTGAAGACTACAGCGGCACACTTAGGGACGGAAAACTTAAATCCCCACTGCAAGGCTCATTGGTGAACAGAATCAAGGGCTGCTTGAATCCGCCCAGTCGAAAATTGTGCATTATGGGAAGAGTGCCATATTGCACAATCGTCAGCGTTGAGCGAGTATTTAAGATTTCTCAGGATGGGAGCTGATGACAGAATATCATTTATCATAATACTAAATAAGGTGGGACTAAGAACATTTCCCTGCGACACCCCGTTTTCCTGGATAAATATATCCGATGTTACGTTACGGCAAAATTTGACAAAGTTCTGTCACTTAAGAAATTTGAAATAAAAATAGGCAAATTACCTCTTAAACCATAAGCATAGAGCTTCATTAGTATACCATGTCGCCATGTCATGTCATAGGCTTTATGGATGTCCAAGAACACCCCTATCATGAATTCTTTATTGGCAAATGCCTCTGCAATACAATGCTCGAAATTCATTAAATGATCTAGTGAACTTCTGTATTTATGGAAGCCACATTGTTGATCATTTAACAAATTCTTCGACTCTAAAACAAAAAGAAGCCTATTATTAACCATGCGTTCCATGACCTTACATAGGCAAGAAGTCAACACAATAGGACGAAATGAAGTGGGATTCATAAGACGACCAGCCTCTTTGGGTATCGGTATGACGTGCTCAAAGTGCCATGAGTTTGGGAACGTTCAAGATGCCCAAATCTCATTTACAATGCTAACATCTTAATCAGGTTGTCCTGATTAAGATGCTGGATCATATCATACGTGATGGTGTCTGGTCCAGGGCTGGTGTCTTTACAGGATTTATGGGCAAGGAGCAGTTCATCTAGCTTAAACTCTTGGTTGTACGTGGAGTCTATGTCTTCTGTGGCAAAGTCTATTAACTGTAGCTCAGCCGTGCATTTATGATGTTGGAAACGCTGGTCATAATTGGGTGAGCTACTTACATGGGAAAAACTCCTGGCGAGGATGTTAACAACGTCCACGGCTCGTCATAGATGGTGTTGTTCATCTGCAGGGTGGTCACAGGGATGTATGGGCCTTTATTATTTAATATTCTGATAGTGGACCAGACTTTACTTAATCGTGTTGTACGAGTCACTGTGGACACAAAAGACCACCAGGAGTCACGTTTGGCCGATCTTATTATTCTCCTTGCCTCAGTCCATGCCTGTTTGTATGCAATAAAATTTCCCTCAGTGGGCTGACTATCAAAAATCCTGTGTCTCCTATTGCGTTTCCTTAATGCTTGTCGGCAATCCAGCATCCACCAATGTGCTCTATGCTTCACGTGAACTGAAGAAGTCTTGGGAATAGCAGCCTCAGGTGTGTGTAATATGGATTGGGTAAATTTTTTTATTTTAACATCCATGGTCTCCCCAGATATATCTAAATTTTTCTATCCTTGAGAAGGATCTCCAGTCTGCTTTCTTATAGTTAAATTTTGGAGGTGGAGGGTCCGAAACAATGTCGCGTGTATAAGAAAGACAGATTGGTAAATGATCTTTTCCCAAGGAGTCATCATAAGGTTCCTATGAGAAATCTTGATGTATACCAGAGGATGCCAGAGATAAGTCAATGGCCGAAAAGTTACAAGTACGATCATCTGCACGAGTCGCTCAACCATCGTTCAGAAGACAGAGGTTGGATTGTAGAATTAGGTCAGCTACTTGCTCCCCACGATCATCAAACCTCCAGTTACCCCATTGATAGTGATGGGCGTTAAAATCCCCCAACACTAACTTGTTCCCAGGAAGATGTTCGAATAGTGAATATAAAGCATCACTATCAATGAGGCCATGTGGAGGACAGTACAGAGAGCAAATAGACAGATACATGTTATTAGATTTTACTTTGCATGCGAACACTTCCAGAGTAGAGTTTAGAATCACTTCTGCTTGTGGGTGTGATTTGTGTGTGTATATGGCGACTCCGTGACCTTCATATCTTCTATACAAGTGGTAGTATTTGAACTGTGAAGGATCAGGATGATACTCCAGGCGCATCTCCTGTAAACAAACAACACCTGGCCTGTGTAGGGAAAGCAAGATTGCTATATTTGTTCATGGAGATCTCCATATTTTCGTCAATAACCAGGCTCCCAACCTCCACCGAGGAAGAGCTATTCTTTCTCTCCCTCGCTGGGCCAGGAGCGGAAAGGACATGAGGACGTGACTGTTTAGTGAGGGTGGTCAAATTAATCTTGTCAGACTTTTGTTTTGGCCGCACTGACTGCAAATGAGCAGTAGTAGCCTGAGCGTATGAGGTAGCAACAGGGATGTCCGTAAGAGAGTTGGAACGTACAGGAGGCTTAGACTGAGAGGTAGGGCGTGGGGCATGAGGAGCGAATGTGAGGTCAGTCTACGTTTCCACGGTGCACATCACGGAACAGGACACAACCGCCGATGCATAGGAGATATTAGGCTTGGGAGTTGCATGCAACTTCTTCTCCTTCTTCTTTGCATTGTAAAAGGAAATGTCCTCAGTTGCCTTCACTGTGCAGACCTCTTTCTCCTCCTTCCACTTGGGGCAAACACTTGAGGAAGTGGAGTGAGCATCCTTGCAGTAAAACCATCACTCAGTCTCGGATGTACAGTTGTCAGCAAAGTGACCTACAGCCGCTCACTTGCCACACACCACGTTCGAAGCTCGACGAGTCTTTTCGTGATGTTCATACATCTGACATTTTGCACAATGACGGGGGTTTGGGATGTAGGGTCTTACATTGATAATTTCATATGCAATTCTAATGCTAGAAGATAGAAAAACTTTAGTGAGGACAACAGTGGCGGTCTTCGTCCTCCTGCCTTCCGAGAATCTAGTGATAAATCTTGCATAATTATGACATCTTGCTGAGCCAGTTCCTGTACGATGTCGTCCTCCTCCATAACCACTAGATCCCTGCAGGTGATAACACCCTTGCAGGAATTCATGGACTGCTGGATCTTGGTCACAACATCGTAGCAATGGAACTTGCTCAGTGTAAGCAAATCCTTGACCTGACGTGAATTTATGGTCGTTACTAGTATGTCTATCGTACTCCTCCATAACCACTAGATCCCTGCAGGTGATAACACCCTTGCAGGAATTCATGGACTGCTGGATCTTGGTCACAACATCGTAGCAATGGAACTTGCTCAGTGTAAGCAAATCCTTGACCTGACGTGAATTTATGGTCGTTACTAGTATGTCTATCGTACTCCTCCATAACCACTAGATCCCTGCAGGTGATAACACCCTTGGAGGAATTCATGGACTGCTGGATCTTGGTCACAACATCGTAGCAATGGAACTTGCTCAGTGTAAGCAAATCCTTGACCTGACGTGAATTTATGGTCGTTACTAGTATGTCTCCACTTGCAAGTTTTTTAACTTGTTCTACCTCACCTGCACATCCATCAGTCACCTTCTTGACGATGAAGGGATTGAGGCTGGACAAGGGAGTAGAACCAACCGCATGAATTTGTACAGATGTAGCATTGTTAACATACTGTATATGTCAAGAGGGACACGTGTCGTGGGACGTTCAGTCTGGGGGCAGTTTGTTCATGCAATAGTCTGGAGTCGGTCAGGACTGCCTCCCCCCCTGAAGGGGATGGAGGCAGCAGGGGCGTCTGCCATAGTGACCACTTCCCCCCGTGAACAATGGACAAAGTACCCAGGGAAGACACACCTAGTCTGAGATTACCCTCTCAAACCACTCTCGGGAGGACAAGCCTGTGTGTAACTCACACCCCAGATCGATCAGTGGTGGGTACACTCCAGAGGTGAGTAAGCAAAGGCGACCTCAGTAAGTAGATATAGACAACTACTATATCTCTAATAGGCCTGGGAGGAAAATCAGATCTAGCTAACATATCTTTCTTAGGTCTATGTACAAAACTATCGCCGGTGAGGCAACCCTAGTACGCTAGAAGAGAGAACAACGAATACACGTCTACGCTTTCCACAATCGTTCATCAAAGTCCCTACTCTGGCTTTTTTTTTTTTCTTTTCTGGCCTATCGACCATTGGGGCCAAAGCCCCTGGTCATTAAGGCCGTGTGTATATATATATATATATATATATATTTTATGCGAGGAAGAAGGAACCAAAGGCCATGAGCCCGCAATAAGAGTTCCTTCCAAGAGAAAAACAAAATACAAGAGAGAGCCAAATTCAAGATCCATATATATATATATATATATATATATATATATATATACACACACACACAACACTTCCATGCATATATACAGACACACTTTCATGCACACGTACATATAAATTATATATATATATATATATATATATATATATATATATATATATATATATTTTAATTTTTCTTGGCTTTATATTTTTTAGACCTTATATTATAAAGAAAAACCTAATCTAAACTCCGTAAAACTAATCACCTAACAGACAAATCGCTGATCTATACTAAATCCTACTGAGACAAATAGCTAGACCTACACTAATGGTAAAAATACCCCGACCAAGAGAACACCATCGACTGCAGATACATAATGCTTTTCTACATTACACACCTGCACTCATCACAGGAAACGTAGTCAGAGCGAAAAGACTGGGCGTCTGTGCAGGACATCAAACGCTGCAATTCGCCAAGGGGACCCAGTTTACTGGTTAAACCCTGAACCTAATTAGTGAAAAGACTAGGCATCTGTGCAGGACATCAAACACTGCAAATCGCTAAATTAACCAGGGAACGTGGTCAAGAGCGAAAAGACTGGGCGTCTGTGCAGGACATCAAATGCTGCAATTCGCTAATGCAACCCAGTTTACTGGTTAACCCACCCCATCCGGACCACTTTTCCACCACTGACTCCCCCCAATCCTGACCATTTTTGGAAAAAAAATTTTTTGGCTCAAACCTCTGCTTTTGGTGAGAAACATCGAAAATTCATAGAGAAATCGCTCACCTGGAGTTTAAAATACTCGATCCAGGTAGAAGTACCTCCTTACCTTACAGGGTTTTCTATCAGGCTGGCTGCAAAGAAAACGAGTTCTATGGGAGGATAACTATTCCACACCGCTCATAAACGGTATTTATTTATTTATTTGGTACGAATTTATATGTAGTACGAGAGTATATTGGTTTTCAAACGGTAATATAGGCATTATAAGCATTGTTTCACTCACTAACTCATCACCATTCCTGACCTTTTTTTGCCACATTACCTGATCATCATTTCTGACTGTTTCTTCCTCTAATGTTTGTCCTCCACATTGTCATCGATTGGGGAATCACTCTGGCCCTGAATTTCGTACCGTGGCATGACATGGCTTTACTGGCCAGGTCACTGATAACAGGTGAATTGCTGAGAAAAGGGCATGCAGGGGGGGGGGAGGAAGTCATGCTGGGTAAGGCATTGTCCCTGCCTGGCATCTTGTAGAGGAAGGTGTCCCGTGTAAACGTGCCAAAAATCACTTGCGAAAATTGAAAATTGTGCAAATTAGGGACCTTGCAATTGATTCGCGTTTATGTACGTTGACGGGATTGGCAGTGACAAAACGTGTGGACGTTAATTCATGTCAACAGGATGCTGTGGGTTAAACTAACTTTACACTTACGATTAATGACAGGAAGCTGAGAATCCCTACATATTCTCGAGCAGGTCACATTTTAACACCCACAGTGGGTGTGAACACTCATGTGGATAATGTGCATTCTCTGGGAATCCTATTGAAAAGGTCCACAGCTCGAGGCGTTCCACAAGGTAATTCATACACAGCCTCGGATTGTCTCTATGGGGTTCTTGAACTTCCCCCTTTAACCTACAGTACATACACCTACAGTACATAGGCCCCTGGACATAATGTGTCCTGTGGGGCCAATGGGCGAGACGTCAGGTCTGCGCCCACTTCACCACTGCCCTGTCTCTCAACTGGCTCAGAGATCATGGGTGTCAATTCACACAGCACAGGAAGGACGTCCCTGATTAGTGGTATGTTGACACACATTGCTAGAATGCACAAAGCTATCTATTTCTCGTCCCATTCCTGGCCAGAAAAAGTCAGCTCGGACACGGCCCTGGGTTTTCCTTTTGCCCATGTGACCTGAAGCTGAACAATGACCCCATTCTAACACTGCTTGGTGGTACTTTGCGGGAACGAGAAACTGTAGTCGAACCTTGCCTTGGGGTGTTCATGACTCACGGTAGAGCCTTCCTTGTTTACGAAGGAACTTGGCTCGACCTCCCCATGAATATGGAGATGCCACCTGGATACGTGCCTCAGGGAATAATCTCACTGATCCATCAATAAGGTTAGCTTGGATCTGTCGACCTGTGTATTCCTCAGGCCAAACTAGACTCTGCCTGACAGAGCAACGTGAGGACCCATTGTCTCTCAGTACCTTCACAGGAATGCCTCCCACAAACCCTGGCTGAACAAGGAAGGCACTGTCACCTGTGGGAGGGCCTGCGGAGGAAGCAGCTAGCCACTGATTAGGCTGCTGAATAAATGATGCAGCAAACATGGTGCCCTGAGAATTTGATACCTGAAGGGTCGTGCTCACTGTCTGGGGAGACGGAGCAGTGACCATGTGTGAAGGAGGGTTCATTGTCGCTGGGGGACTAGTGAACTGTGGGGAAGTACCCGTTCTGTTAGGGACGACACCACCGTGTTGCTGTTGAGAAATGAAGGCTGCATTAGCCTCCTGCCTCCGAGGGGCTGGTGCTGAAATGATAGTCCCGACGGTCGGTTGCGTGGCTGATACTGCTGCTGATTAGGGTACTTGCTGTAAGTCTTCCACTCATGCTTCTAAGTGTTTTGCCCCTGGTCCTTCCTCTGTGGTTTGTTTGGACCTTGGCCATTATTCTGAGAATGGCCTTGTTGCTGGGGTTCGGTCTGAGACGGTTTCCCAGATTTATCAGCTTTCCTTTTCCGGGTATGCTGCTTACAAGTTTGATACCCATATGCAGTGAAGAATGCATCAGCCTTCTCCACCATTTGGCTGGCTCCCTTACCTGGCAGATCTTAAGCTGAGCCATAAGTTCCGCACGCCACGACTTTTCTAGCTTGCTTGTGCAGCATAAGGTCAATTATCCCTTCATGTGTGGAAGGGGTTTCATCTTTCTCTATCCACTCATCTAAGTAAGCAGTAAGCCGGTCAAGAAACTGAACGGCAGTCTCTTTTTCTTGTAAACGCACCCTCATAAACTGACTCTTGGCGTCGTCAACTGTAAGACCATACGCTTTGAGGAGTGCGGCCTTCATCATCTCATACGTGAGACTGTCTCCACGAATTCTGTGATGAATATCGAGGGCAGGGCCCTCAAACGGGCTAAGAAACTGAAGCCGCTTAGCTGCCTCATCCAGCTGGTAAAGCTGAGCCATATCTTCAAAACGAGCTATGAATGGCTCGATTCGCTCGCCTTCCTTGTATGGAGGAAGCTTGATGTGTGGGGTTGCCATAATATGTGCAGGGAGAGCGCTCGTGGACCTTGGGGCAGCTGCACCAGGTGTGTCTGAAGCCAAGGAATCTCGCTTGAGCTTCAGCATCTCAAGTTCATGTTTTTCACGTGCCTCATGCTTGGCACGTCAGTGTTCTCGCTCTCTCGCTATTCTTGTTCATGTTCACGTTCTCTCTCACGTTGTTCTAACTCAAGTTTGCATTGTCTTTGCTCGTGTTGATGTTCCCTCTCACGTTGTTCTAACTCGAGTTCGCGTTGTCTTTGCTCGTATTCGCGTTGTTCTCACTCGTGTTCACGTTCTCTTTCGCATTCCTCATGCTGAATTCAATGCTCTTCGTGAGCATCATTCTCACGTTGCTGCTTGTAACGAAACTGAGAGAGGACATACTCTTTTACTTCTTTGGGGTCGCTAAGCCCCATATCTTTAGCTTCCTGTACATAGACGTCGGTAGACATGATGCTAACTCAGTCTGAGTAAACTAAAGACTAAGTACTGACTGCTATTTTGCAGAAAAATGGCAATAATCAAGAGTAAAGAATATAGGCACAGGTTAGTGGTGACCAGTTTTATCTAGTAAAACTGATAAAGAAAATAAAAAAACAACTGACTGTAAAAACTATGATCTAAAATTAAGAGAAATGAATCAATAATCACCAGTATGATAGTGCTTATAGACTTTAATGATAAATACCTGAGTATGAGTGAGTGAGTATAATCTTGTTAATAGCTTTAGAGCTAGGAGTAATATCCTGGCGAGGTCGCCAGATGTCATGGGGTTTTGTGAATTTTATATTAAATAATACTTTAAATGTTAGGTCAGGAGTGATTCAAGGAGGAGTTCTTTCGCCATTGTTGTTTGTTTTGGTTATGGATTATGTTATGAAAAAGGTTATAAGGAGAACAGGTGCAGGAATTAACTGGAAAGAAAATAAGAAGATGATGGATTTGGACTATGCTGATGATATTGTACTGATTTGCGGAAGTATTTACGAGATGCAGAGGGTGCTCGATTGTCTGGTGGAGGAAGGAGAAAAAGTGGGATTGGTAATAAATTGTGGAAAGACTGAAATTATTAATATGAACGTGGAGAACCAAATCGACTGCGTAATTGGGAATAATGTGGTGAAGAATGTAGAAAACTTTAAATATCTGGGAACGATTGTATCATCTAATGGATCATTAAACAATGAAATTGAGGAGAGGATTAGACAGGCTTGGCGTGCTGTTGGAATGTTGAAATCTATTTGGAATAATAATATGCTTTCGGTACATGCTAAAGTGAAAATTTACAAGTCCATGGTTAGACCCATTTTAATTTACGGGCATGAGTCATGGTACAGTACAATTGCAACAGATCAGAAAGTATTAGGATTTGAGAATAAAATTCTGAAAAGGATTCTTGGGGTACAGTGGCAAGACAGAGTTACAAATGAAAGAGTAAGGGATATTACGAGAGTGGAACCAGTTAATGAATATGTGAGACTGTCTCGCTGGAAGTGGCTGGGGCACATATACAGAAAAGAAGGTTGTTTAATACAGGATGTGCCAGAGTGGATTGCTAGAGGAAGAAGAGGTAGAGGTAGGCCGAGGGAAACCTGGTTGAGGACAATGAAAAAAGAAGCAGGAGAGGAGTGTTGGTGGGACCTGAAGGAGATGGCAAGAGACAAATATTGGTGGAGAGAGTTCATTGAGACCCTATGCATCCCGTGGGGTGCCACAGGAAATGATTGATTGATTAAATGTTAACTTGTCAATGGAGACAATGAATTGACTTGTGAAAACCAAGCAGTAAGTGATACTTTATGCCGGCTTACTTCGCTGATTCTCTAAGGACAAGAATTTATACTCTTTCTCAACAGTACACAGCAGAGACTAATTACTCACGAGTGCTGTTTCTAGTACTGTTAGCCTCTCGAAAAACTGACTTCACACCTGACAATCAATAACTAATACTAACAGTAATAAGCAGGTTCTTGCCGGTGCATTAATTCCTGGTTGCACAATGGATTTTAAGCTTAATACAAAAGGACTGGCCTGAGTACCAGTTATGAATAATACAAAGCGCGTATGCAGAATAGGAGCGGTAAGTAAAATAAACTTAATGTGGAGAAATAAAACACGAGTTTACATTACATTAAGCTCATAAAAAAAAACTATAAATTTATTAATTATGATGAAATAAATTTACATTACATGAGTCTCAAAATGAATTCAAAATAAAGAGAATACACACACTCGCTCACTCAAAAGCTAAACTCTTAAGCCTAGGAAAAACGAAAAGAAATACTGGTCGGAAAAGGGGGCTAGGCGGGATGAACTGGGCGTCGTTACGTAGGAAGGGTGCTGCCACCACGCTGAACCTCTACGTCAGATCACACTGAGTGGAGATTTCAGGAACTTGGTGAAGAACGACCTGCTCTCATGGTGCACAAAGTCTGACTGACTTCAAATTACAAGAGAGGGGCGAGTGCCGGCCGCGCTTGCTAACTACCGATGGAATTAGTGTGAGCGATACACACCCACAAAAAATCACTCAGGGGAGGTGCTAATGTCATGCACAAGGATGATCACATATGAAATAGTGAAAAGTTCTGAAAACACTCCCGATCGGGTGAATACGGGGACAGTTAAACTAAGTGATAAACAGTGGAAACTCCACTAGAATTAGTGTTTTTCCACCAGAATTCAATGTCATGAGTTTGATCACGCCAATTCATGACAACAGTGCAGTGGGAATCGCTTATCTATATAAGGTTTCATGTGCATGAGCGTGGTGGCATTAAGCCGTAGTCGCGCCAGCACTTTTTCTTCCAGGTGCCTGCGATGGTTGGCAGTGTCCCAGTCGCCTGGGTACGGCTTACACGTTTGAATATTTAGTCTGGTCCACTGACCTTGCCACAGAAGATTTATTGATTTCTTTCTGAGAGAGAGACTCGACTGTAGATCACAAGGAACGTCCCAAGTCTCCTCGAACTCTACAGCCGACTTTGCAAGTAAGTCAGTCTGCTCATTGCCGTAGATGCGACAATGACCAGGCACCAAGATCAGCGTGAATGACTTGTTGCATGAATGCACCTTATTAACGATGCGGCCCTGGATCTCGTGAGAGTCCGTATTACAAGATGCAATTGTCTGAAGGGCTGATTTTGAATCAGAAAATATGACAAATGAGCCATGCCTAGAATTGAGAGCATAGTCTATGGCTTTGTCAATACCAAAAAGTTCGGAGGTAAACACAGATGTATGAGTCGGCAAGCGATACCTGAGGGTACATTCAGTCGACGAAAGGCTTGCACCAACACATTCACTCGACCTGGAACAGTAGGTGTACAATTGGTTGGACCCCAAGTGACGCACAATGATGTTACGAAACAAGTGGTGGACCTCCACCGCCAGCGCCTTGGCCTTTGGTGCTGGGAGCCATGATACATCAACAGTAAAGCCGTGTGGCTCCCAAGGCGCTATATTTTTTAACACCAACTTTTCACAGTCACTGAGGTCCACACCAAGCTCCTGAGTCAGTAAGTGGAGGCGAACAGCAAGTGGCCGACACCCACCTGACAGAAAGTTGTGGTATTAACGCAGGGGGGTACAGGGCGCATTGCTGATAATACTTTTCCTCGATGTTCTGAGGCCATAGGACCAAGCCAGGTGGTCACGGCGAATATGGAGGGGAGGCACATTCGCCTCCACTTCCATATGAGCTACACGGGTACACCGGATGGCCCTAAGACACATTTGCAAACATTTATTCTGCATCACATCCAATCCTTTCAGCATGGCATCGGATGCAGAGCCATACACCTGTGCGCCATAGTCTAGCTTTGATCGAATAAGGGACTTATACACCATTAATAAAGATTTTCTGTCGGCACCTTAGGTAGTATCCTGTAGGCACTTGAGGACATTTACAGATTTATCACAATGAGCAAGCAAGTTATTAACAGTAATGTTGAAGTTCAACCGATGATCAAAATGAATTCCCAAAGACTTTACAGAATTTTGAAAAGGTACCGCCTGATTATCCAAAGTTAAACACTAATTAGGTAAGTTGCAATTAGTGAGGACTACAGTGGCACGCTTACGGACGGAAAACTTAAATCCCCACTGCAAGGCCCGTTGCTGGACGGAGTCAAGGGCTGCTTGAATCTGCCCAGCTGAAAATTGTGCATTATGGGAAGAGTGCCATATTGCACAATCGTCAGCATAGAGCGAGTATCTAAGATTCCTCGGGATGGGAGCTGATGACAGAATATCATTGATCATAATGCTAAATAAAGTAGGACTAAGCACACTTCCCTGCGGCACCCCGTTTTCCTGGATAAATATATCCGATGTTAGGTTATGGGGCAATTTGACAGAGAAACTCCTGTCCCATAAGAAATTTGAAATAAAAATAGGTAAATTTCCTCTAAAACCATAAGCATAGAGCGTTATTAGTATACCGTGTCGCCATGTCATGCCATAGGCTTTATGGATGTCCAAGAACACCCCTATCATGAATTCTGTATTGGCAAATGCCTCTGCAATACAATGCTCCAAATTCATTAAATGATCTAGTGAACTTCTGTATTTACGGAAGTCACATTGTTGATCATTTGACAAATTCTTCGACTCTAAAACAAAAAGAAGCCTATTGTTTACCATTCGTTCCATGACCCCTTACATAGACAAGAAGTCATCAGAATAGGACGAAATGAAGTGGGATTCATAAGACGACCAGCCTTTTTGGGTATCGGTATGACATGCGCATAGTGCCATGAGTTTGGTAACATTCGAGATGCCCAAATCTCATTGTACAATGCTAACATCTTAATCAGGTTGTCCTGATTAACATGCTGGATCATACCATACGTGATGGTATCAGGTCCAGGGCAGGTGTCTTTACAGGATTTAAGGGCAAGGAGTAGTTCATCTAGCGTAAACTCTTGGTTGTACGGGGAGTCTATGTCTTCCGTGGCAAAGTCTAAGAATTGTAGCTCAGCTGTGCGTTAATGATGTTGAGAATGCGGATCATAATTGGCTGAGCTACTTACATGAGAAAAACTCCTGGCGAGGATGTTAGCAACGTCCACGAGCTCATCATAGAAAGTATTTTTCACGTTCAGGGTGGTGATAGGTAAGTATGGGCCTTTGTTATTTAATATTCTTATAGTGGACCCGACTCGACTAAATGGTTTAGTACAAGTCACCGTGGACACAAAGGACCGCCAGGAGTCAAGTTTGGCCCATCTTATTATTCTCCTTGCCTCAGCCTGTGCCTGTTTGTATGCAATAAAATTTTCTTCAGTGGGCTGACTATCAAAAATCCTGTATCTCCTATTGCGTTTCCTTAATGCTTGTCGGCAATCTGGCATCCACCAATGTGTTCTATGCTTCGCATGATGTAGAAGTCTTGGGAATAGCAGCTTCAGCTGCATGTAATATGGAGGTAGTTACATTTTCGACTTTAACATCTATGGTCTCCCCAGATTTATCTAAATTGGCAATCCTTGAGAAGGATCCCCAATCTGCTTTCTTATAGATAAATTTTGGATGTGGAGGGTCCGAAACAATGTCGTGTGTATAGGAAAGACAGATGGGTAAATGATCACCTCCCGAGGAGTCGTCATAAGGGTCCCATGAGAAATCTTGAAATATACCAGGGGAGGCCAAAGATAAGTCATTGGCTGAAGAGTTACCAGTATGATTATCTACACGTGTTGTTCTACCATCGGTCAGAAGACAGAGGTTGGACTGTAGTATTAGGTCGGCTACTTCCTCCCCACGACCATCAATCCTCAGGCTATCCCATTGATAGTAATGGGTGTTAAAATCGCCCAACACTAACTTATTTCCATGAAGATGTTCAAAGAGTGAATTTAAAGCATCACTATCAATGAGGCCATGTGGATGACAGTACGGAGAGCAAATAGACAGATACTTGTTATTAAATTTTACTCTGCACACGACAGCTTCCAGAGTAGAATATAGAATCACTTCCGTTTGTGGGTGTGCTTTGTGTGTGTAAATGGCGACTCCGTGACTTTCATATCTTCTATACGAGTGATAGTGTTTGAACTGTGGAGAATCAGGATGATCCTCCAGGCGTGTCTCCTGTAAACAAACAACGTGTGGCCTGTTTAGTGATAGCATGATTGCTATATTATGTAATTTATTCCTAAGACCTACAATTTCACTGTAGCACAGTGTATGCAGCGGTTTAAGATTCACGCTGGGGGCCAGTGAGCTTTGTCTTTTTTTGTCCCCCGCCAGCAGGCGAGCGACTACCGGGGGACCTTTCCCGGTGCTTGTTCGTGGAGATTTTCATATTCTCCTCAATAACCAGGCTCCCAGACTCCACCGAGGAAGAGCTATTCTTTCTCTCCTTCGCTGGACCAGGAGTGGGAAGGACATGAGGACGTGACTGTTTAGTGAGGATGGTCAAATTAATCTTATCAGACTTGTCGGACTTCGATTTTGGCTGCACTGACTGCGAAGGAGCAGCTGCAGCCTGAGAGTACGAAGTAGCAACAGGGATGTCTGTAAGAGACTTGGAACGTAAAGGAGGCTTAGACTGAGAGGTTGGGCGTGGGGCATGAGGACTGAATGTAAGTTCGGTCTGCGTTTCCACGGTGCACATCACGGGACGGGACACAAACGCCGATGCATAGGAGATATTAGGTTTGGGAGTTGCATGGAACTTCTTCACCTTCCTTGGATCGGAAAAGGATATGCACTCAGTTCCCTTCACTGTGCAGACCTCCTTCTCCTTCCACTTGGGACAAACAGAGTAGCCTACAGCTGCACACTTACTACACACCGCGTTCAAAGCTCGACAAGTCTTTTCGTGATGTCCGTAAATCTGACATTTTGCACAACGATGGGGGTTCGGGATGTATGGTCTGACATTGAAAATTTCGTATCCAACTTTCACATTAGCTAGAAGAGATACTTTTCCAAAGAGTCAAGACAACGGTTGCGGTCTTCGTCCTCCTGCCTTCCGAAAATCTTGTAATGAATCTGGCCTCTATTACATCTTGCTGAGCAAGTTCCTGTATGATTTCTTCCTCCTCCATAAGCACAAGATCCCTGCAGGTGATAACACCCTTTCAGGAATTCATGGCGTGCGGGATCGATGTCTGGACATCGTAACAATGGAACTTCCTCAGTTTCAGCAAATACTTGACCTGGGCAGAATTTATTGTCTTTACTAAAAGATCTCCACTGGCAAGTTTTTTCACATGTTCCACCTCACCTGCACACCCATCAATCACCTTCTTGATGATGAAGGGATTGAGGCTGAACAGGGGAGTGGAACCAACCGCATGAATTAAGACAAAGAATGCATTATTTAAATTTATGTCTAGCAGTTTATGTGTCTGGGGCCATTCAGTCTCAGGGCAGTCTGTCCATGCGGCAGTCAGGTGTCGGTCAGGACTACCTTTCCCCCTGAAGGGGGGGGGAAGGCAGTAGGGGCGTCCTCCATAGTACCACTCCCCCCTAATGGGGGAAGTGGGAATAACATGAGAAAACAAGCAAAGGACACTCAATCTGGGACCGCACACCTATGTCTGAGGTTGCTCTCTCAAACCACTCCAGGGAGGCCCGACCGTGTCAATTCACGCCCCAGAGCTATCAGTAAGGGGGACCCTCAGTGGGCAAGTAAGCAAGGGTAAACTTAGAAAAAGACATTTTTTTATTTTTTATTTTTAACCTTATATTACTTATAAACAAAAATACCTACTCTAAAGACCCTAAAGCTAATCACCTAACAGACAAATTGCTAACCTATACTAAATCCTAAGAGACAAATAACTAGACCTACACTATTGGTAAAAAAGCCTCAACAAAGAGAACACCATCGACTGAAGATATGTAATGCCTCTCTACATTACACACCTACACTCATCACTTGGTGACTGTCAGTTGAGGCACAACCTAATGTAGGGGACATCAATATATGAAAGAGAACCAGACAAATCAGGAACATTTCCATATACGTCAGCTGTCGGCCCTAATTAGTAACTTCAGGAACATAGTATAATGTATCTACATAATATGTACAAAAAGTGAAGAACCTCGCCCAACAGACCACCATCCACTGCAAGTGCCCAATACCTTTCTATATTGCACACTTGCACTCATCAGCTGGTGACTGTCAGTCGAGGAACGGGGTTTAATGTAGGGGACATCAATATTAGAAATAGGTCAGTGGGAGGAGGAACTATTTCAAATACATCAACTGACAACCCTAATTAATAGTACAATATATACATATTTACAGTTGATAAAAACCATAACGGCACAGTAAAAAAGTCACATCACTCTGATCAGTCCGGTCTCTCTCAAGAAAGCCATCAATTTATCAGTAATAACAATGTCCTCATCACCCAGGATGGTGGAAGGGTGAAGGGGACGTCTATTGTGCCCCAGTAATTTATAAGTGAAGCACCTTCACGAATAAATCGCCAACAGCGCAGGATGATATGACTGGTACATAACAGCGCATTACAGATGTAACAGTGCTGTGGGAAGCGTCTTTCCGTATGTGGTTTCATGTGAGTTAAACCGGTGGCATTGAGCCATATTCTCCCCAATACTATTTCTTCAAGGCGACTGGGGCTGTTGGCAGTGTCCTAATCGCCCAGGTGTGGCTTACAAGTTGGAAAATATAGTCTGGCCCACTGACCCTGCCACAGGAGATTTATTGATTTCTTTTCGAGAGAGAGACTCGACCATAGATCACGAGGAACGTCCCAAGTCTCCTCGAGTTCTACAGCCGACTTTGCAAGTAAGTCAGCCTGCTCATTGCCGTAGATGCGACAATGATGACCAGGCACCCAGATCAGCGTGAATGACTTGTTGCATGAATGCAACTTATTAACAATGCGCCCTGGATCTCGTGAGAGTCTGTAGTAAAAGATGGAATTGCCTGAAGGGCTGATTTTGAATCTGAAATTATGACAAATGAGTTATGCCTAGAATTGAGAGCATAGTCTGTGGCTTTGTCAATACCAAAAAGTTCGGAGGTAAACACAGATGTATGAGTCAGCAACCGATACCTAGGTGCACATTCAGTCGACCACACACTTGCACCCACACATTCATTCGACTTGGAGCTGTCAGTGTAATTGATGGGGCCCCAAGTGATGCACAATGATGTTACGAAACAAGTGGTGGACCTCCGCCTCCGGCGCCTTGGCCTTCGGTGCTGGGAGCCATGATACATCCACTGTGAAGGCAGGTGGCTCTCAAGGCGCTATATTTTTAAACACCAACTTGTCACAGTCACTGAGGTCCACACCGAGCTCCTGAGTCAGTAAGTGGAGGCGAACGGCAAGTGGCTGACGCACCCCCCGCATAAGGTGGTGGTATTGACTCAGGGGGGTACAGGCCACATTGCCGATATTACTTTTCCTTGATGTTTGTAGGCGATACAATAAGGCCAGGTGATCATGACGAATACAGAGGGGAGGCACATTCGCCTCCACTTCCATACGAGCTAAGCAGGTACACCGGACGGCTCCAAGACACATTCCCAAACATTTATTCTGCAACACATCCATTCCTTTCAGCGTGGCATCGGATGCCGAGCCATACACCTGTGCGCCATAGTCTAGCTTCGATCAAGCAAGGGACTTATACACCATTAATAAAGATTTTCTGTTGTCACCCCATGTGGTACCCGGTAGGTACTTGAAGACAATTACTGGTTTATCACAACGAGCAATTAAATTATTAACATGAATTTTGAAGTTCAAACGACGATCAAAATGTATTCCCAAAAACTTTAGAATTTTGAAAACGTACCTCCTGATTATCCAAAGTTAAGCACAATTTAGGTACGTTACGAGTCGTAAAAACTACAGCGGCGGACTTACGGACGGAAAACTTAAATCCACACTGCAAGGTCCATTGGTGGACAGAATCACGGGCTGCTTGAATCCGCCCAGCCGAAAATTATGCATTACGGGCAGAGTGCCGTATATCACAATCGTTAGCATAGAGCGAGTCTTTAAGGTTCCTCGGGATGGGAGCTGATGAGAGAATATCATTGATCATAATACTAAATAAAGTGGAACTAAGCACACTTCCCTGTGGCACCCCGTTTTCCTGGATAAAAATATCCCATGTTAGGTTACGGGGCAATATGACAGAAAAAGTATTGTCCCTTAAGAAATTAGAAATACAAATAGGAAAATTTCCTCTTAAACCATAAGCATAGAGCTTCATTAGTATACTGTGTCGCCATGTCATGTCATAGGCCTTATGGATGTCCAAGAACACCCCTATCATGAATTCTTTATTGGCAAATGCCTCTGCAATACAATGATCCAAATTCGTTAAATGATCTAATGAACTTCTGTATTTACGGAAGCCACATTGTTGATCATTTAACAAATTGTTCGATTCTAAAACAAAAAGAAACCTATTAATAACCATTCGTTCCATGACCTTACATAGACAGGAAGTCTACACAATAGGACGAAATGAAGTAGGATTCATAAGACGACTAACCTCTTTGGGTATTGGTATGATGTGCACAAAGTGCCATGGGTTTGGAAACGTTCAAGATGCCCAAAACTCATTGCGCAATGCTAACATCTTAATCAGGTTGTCCTGATTAAGATGCTGGCTCATACCGTACGTGATGGTGTCTGGTCCAGGGCTGGTGTCTTTACAGGATTTAAGGGCAAGGAGCAGTTCATCTAGCGTAAACTCTCAGTTGTACAGGGAGTCTATGTCTTCTGTGGCAAAGTCTATGATCTGTAGTTCAGCCGTGCTTTTATGATGTTGAAAACGCGGATCATAATTGGCTGAGCTACTTACATGAGAAAAACTCCTGGCGAGGATGTTAGTAATGTCCACGGGCTCGTCGTAGGAGGTATTGTTCACCTGCAGGGTGCTGACAGGGAAATATGGGCCTTTATTATTTAATATTCTTATAGTGGACCAGACTTTACTTTATGGTGTTGTACGAGTAACCGTGGACACAAATGAGTGCCAGAAGTCACGTTTGGCCCATCTTATTATTCTCCTTGCCTCAGCCCGTGCTTGTTTGTATTGCAATGAAATTTTCCTCTGTAGGCTGATTGACAAAAATCCTGTATCTCCTATTGCGTTTTCTTAACTCTTGTCGGCAATCCGGCGTCCACCAATGTGCTCTCTGCTTCGAATGAACTGTAGAAGTCTTGGGAATAGCAGTCTCAGCTGCGTGTAATATGGATTGTGTTAAATTTTCGACCTTAACATCTACGGTCTCCCCAGATATATCTAAATTGACGATCCTTGAGAAGGATCCCGAATCTGCTTTCTTATAGTTAAATTTTAGAGGTCGAGGGTCCGAAACCATGTCGCGTGTATAAGAAAGACAGATGGGTAAATGATCACTTCCCAAGGAGTCGTCACATTGGTCCCATGAGAAATCTTGATGTATACCAGGGGAGGCCAAAGATAAGTCAATGGCCGAAAAAGTACCAGTACGATCATCTACACGAGTCCCTCTACCATCATTTAGAAGACAATGGTTGGACGTGGTATTAGGTTGGCTACTTGCTCCCCACGACCATTGATCCTCAAGTTGCCCCACTGATAGTGATGGGCGTTAAAATCGTCCAACACTAACTTACTGTATTTCCAGGCAGATGTTCAAATAGTGAATTTAAAGCATCATTATCAATGGGGCCATGTGGAGGACAGTACAGAGAGCAAATAGACAGATACCTGTTATTAAATTTAACTCTGCATGCGACAGCTTTCAGAGTAGAATTTAGAATCATTTTCATTTGTGGGTGTGATTTGTGTGTGTATATGGCAACTCTGTGACCTCCATATCTTCTATATAGGTGGTAGTGTTTTAACTGTGGAGGATCAGGATGATCCTCCAGGCATGTCTCCTGTAAACAAACAACATCTGGCATGTGTATGGAAAGCAAGATTGCTATATTGTGTAGTTTATTCCTAAGACCCCTACAAGTCCACTGTAACACAGTGCATGCGGCGGTTTAAGATTTATGTTGGGGGCCAGTGTGCTTGGTCTTTTTTTGTCATCCGCCAGCAGGCGAGCGTCTACCGGCAGACCTATCCCGGTGCTTGGTCACGGAAACCTCCATGTTTCCATGTTTTCGTCAATAACCAGGGTCCCAGATTCCACCGAGGAAGAGCTACCTTTTCTCTCCCTCACTGGGCCAGGACCGGGAAGAACATGAGGTCGTGACTTGGTAAGGGTGGTCATATTACTCTTACTAGAGTTGTCAGGCTTCTGTTTAGGCTTAACTGACTGAAAGGCAGCAGCAGCCTGAGAGTAGGAAGGTGCAACAGGGGTGTCAGTTTGAGAGGTGGATTGGACAGAAGGCTCACATGGAGAGGTAGAGTGTGAGGCAAGAGGAACAGGTCCAGGGTCAGTCTGTGTTTCAACAGAACACATCACGGGACGGGACATTACCGCCGAAGCATAGGACCTATTCGGTGTGGGAGTTGCATGCAACTCCTTCACCTTTTTCCTAGCTTCGTAGTAGGAAATACCCTCAGTTGCTTTCACTACGCAGACCTCCTTCTCTTCCTTCCACTTGGGACAATCCCTAGAGAAAGTGGAGTGTGCGGTCCTTGCAGAGAAAACAACGTACTGTCTCCGATGTGCAGTGTTCAGAATCATGTCCCTGTGTTCCACATTTGCCACACACTGACTGGGAAGCCTGACAAGTCATGTCACCATGCCCATATAATTGACACCGTAAGCAACGAAGTGGATTGGGGATATAAGGCCTGACGTTAACAATTTCGTAGCCAACTTTGACATGGTCCGGGAGTGAACCTTTGCCAAAAGTCAAGACAATGGTTGCAGTCTTCGTCCTCACGCCTTCGGAATATCTTGTAATAAACCGGGCACCGATTACGTCCTGCTGAGCAAGTTCCTGTATGATCTCGTCCTCTTCCTTAACCATGAGATCCCTGCAGGTGATAACACCTTTGCAGGAACTCATGGCGTGCGGGATCTTTGGCTCGACATCATATGCATGGAATTTATGCAGTTTCATTAAGTCTTTTACCTGAGATGAATTTACGGTTTTGATGAGAAGGTCTCCATTACCAAGATTTTTTTAATTGTTCCACCTCCCCAGCACAGTAATCAATCACTTTCTTCATGAGGAAAGGATTGAGACTGCCTAAGGGAGTAGAACCTAGAGCATGTAGGGTGGCATACTGGGCATTATTTACAGGTATGTCCAAGAGATGTCTGGGGCCATTCAGTCTGCGGGCAGTCAGTCCGTAAATCAGTCGGGGTATCGTCAGGACCGCCTCCCCCCCCTGAAGGGGGGGGAGGCAGCAGGGGCGTCGGCCATAAGGACCACTTCTCCCGTTAGGGGGAAGTGGAAAGGAGGATGAAAGACAAGCAAGGGACAAACAACCGGGGACCACACACCTAAGGCTGAAATTGCCCTCTCAAACCACTCCAGGGAGGCCCGACCGTGTTAATTCACGCTCCAGAGCGATCAATGGGAGGGGGGGAACCCTCTGTGGCCAATAAGCAAAGTTGTACAGGAACAGACACCTACTGTTTTTAGCTAATAGGGAGTGGAGGAAAGTGAGAAGCTATCTATCCTAGAGTCACCAGAAGGGTGAAAAAAAAAAAGCTATTGCCGGTGAGGCAGCCCTACAAAGCTAGAGGAGAGAGCAGGTGAAATAGCCTACACGTCCACACTCTCCGGGACCATGCATAGAAGTTCCCCCCCCCCCGGCTTTTTTTTTGTTTCTGGCCTATCAACCATTTGGGCCGAAGCCCCTGGTCATTAAGGCCGTATATATATATATATATATATATATATATATATATATATATATATATATTGTTACGGAACAGCGAAAGATAATGTACACTTTAAGTGAGAACACCAAAAATCACTACTGTCCCGCAAAGTTCCAGATTCAAAACAAAAGAGTTAGATAAAATTACAAGTTAAAGTTTAATGCTCAAACTAACAACAAAACATTCAGGACTCATAAGGATAATGTAATGGCAAAAAAACAGGTTAAATATATGGTTAACTGCAATAGCCTCTATTAACACGAAATTAGCAAGAGTAAATTTACCTAAGTCAGCCCTGATAAAATGAAAATACACTGGGTAATGCTCAGTTAATGCAAGATAAATTATTACAGATACAAAATATTATTAATGATGGCTGACATAAAGAACCCTTACATAAATCACAAAAACCTTACTAGGCCTAAGAATCAACCTTATGCTACACAGCACAAGAAAAAAATGCAACAACAGTTATACTCAAATTACACAGCTGCTTGATGGTTTGAGACTTCCTGAGCACTCACAACAATAACTGTACAGGGGAGGACAGAGATGTGAACAAAATGAGGAGTAGATCTAAGTGGCCATGATGCAGAGACTGAGCTCATTATATAGGGGCCAGCAGAGCTTGATACAACTTGTAAGAAGGACGCGCAAATGAAGCCATGGGGACAAAGAGCTGGAAATCCTACTCTGAACAACAGAAAGGACGACTTACTCTACTATAACGGTAGAAGGGGGGAACTGAGGCAGAACACGCTCGTGATCAAACAGGCAGCACACTGTGCGTTAAAAATTACACAAAGGTTGATGAAATCATAGGCTATGTAACACCTCCCCACAAAGAAAAAAGAAATTTACAAAGGAAATTTCTTATTACTCTAAAACAATCTGTATATGGCATTACAGAACATGCAAAAGTCTTTCCTAATGTTACAAAACATGAGATCTCCCTAGCACGTTCAGTCATAGGTACTTGCCAGTATCCCTTTAACAAATCAAACATACTTATGTACCTAGCCTTTCCGATCTTGTCTATGCAATCTTCCACGCGAAGGAGAGGGTAAGTGTCTGTTTTGGTGCTCTGATTAACACGTCTGTAGTCGATGCAAAGCCGCTGTGACCCACCTGGCTTAGGAACTAGAGTGACAGGAGAACTCCACTTGCTCTGACAGGGCTCAATCATCTTGTGGTCCAACAGGTAGCCAAGCTCCTTCTGGATGAGAGGAACTTTCACTGGGTTCACACGGTATGGAGGCAGTTTAATTGGCTTTGCGTCTCCAACATCGACATCATGCATCAACACAGTGGTTCTTCCTGGAGTGGCACGGAACACTTGCGGGTACTCCTGCAGTAATTCCGAAAACTCTTGCCTTTCCTCGGGAGGTAGATGAGAAAGCTTAGTCTGGAGATCATTCATGATATCAGGATTCTTCCCCAAACTATCACTCAGGCTCATACTGCATGGGAGAGCTTCACTTGCAGACTCAGATGGAACAGCTACAGTGCAGATTGGATTATTTTCGTCCCGCCTGTGTTAATAACTTTAGCATGTTGGTGTGACACAGTTGCTTGCTCTTTCTACGATCTGGTGTGGTGATGACATAGTTGACATCACTGAGTTTCTTCTCTACGAAATAAGGACCACTAAACTTGGCTTGAAGAGGTTGCCCATGAACCGGTAGCAGAATCAAAACCTGATCTCCTGGCTGAAAGTGGCGTAACCTGGACTTCTTATCATATCAAGTCTTCATCTTCTCATGAGCAGCTCCTAAATTCTCTCTCGCCAGCTGTAAAGCAGTGACAGCCGTTCTTTGAACTTCATCACATACTCCAGCAGGTTGACATCATCTTCCTTCGACAGCCAGCATTCCTTGAGTAACTTAAGGGATCCTCTTACTTCATGGCCAAACAGTAGTTCAAAGGGTGAGAAGCCCAGTGATTCATTTGGAGATTCTCTTGCGGCAAATACAACGAATGGAAGACCTTTATCCCAGTCTTCCTGATGTTCCAAACAGTATTTCTTGAGCATCGATTTGAGTGTTTGATGATATCTCTCCAACGCTCCTTGAGTCTGGGGATGGTAAGCTGAAGACGTGATCTGGGTGATGCCCAACTCTTTCAGAGACTGCTTGAAAACGTTTGACATGAAATTACTTCCCCGGTCTGACTGTACCTCCTTGGGCAGACCAAACTTTGTGAAGTACCCTAGCATTTCCTTAACCACGTTCTTTGCTGAGATGTTTCTAAGTGGAATGGCTTCAGGATAACGAGTAGCCATATCAATCATGGTCAACACATAAGAAAATCCTGAAGAAGTCTTATGAAGAGGGCCCACAATATCCACCAACACACGGGTGAAAGGCGCCTCAAAAGGAGGAATGGGAACTAGAGGTGCAACCTTTTCGGTCTGATTACACTTCCCCACAACTTGACAGGTGTGACAAGACTTACAATACCAGGAAACATCCCTGAAGATACCTGGCCAGTAGAAGTGTTTCAAAATGCATGCCACAGTCTTCCTCACTCCAAGGTGTCCTGCCAAACTGGAATCATGAGCCACTCTAATGATATCCTGCCTACAAACACGAGGGATGACAACTTGATGTACAACCTCGCATTCACAGTCGGCTGATGCTGTTGGGGGTCTCCACTTCCTCATAAGTACTCCTGACTTTACATAATAACAAGTAGAAGCACCGGCTGACTCTTCTTCACTGTAAGCAGAGTTAGCTAGACCTTTCAACTCAGGGTCAGCAACCTGCAACTCAACCAACTCTTGACGAGACAAATTATCAACATTACGGGGTACTGCCTCATCTGGTGAGTGCTCCAAATTAGCAAGAAAAGTGTCAGCAAGGATAACATCATCATCATCATTATCCTCTAAGTTACCAGTAACTTTAGACTTAGCCCTAGTGACACCACATGCAGGGAACACATCAGGGACATCACAATCCTGGGACGCAGCCACTGGCTCACTAGACAAATGAGGAGCTGGACACACTTGACTTCCACTAATACATTTCCAAGTAAGAAAGTTACACCTGACATTGGGAGTGTCTCAACCAACCCAACCATAACGGAACCATTAACAAAACCAGACTCTAAATTCACTCTGAACAGAGGGATAGAGAAGTAATTATTCCCTACACCTTGTAAGATTACAGTTTCATCAGAGGAATTAACATTAGAGCCTAGAACACTGGTCAGCATAAGGGATTGGCAAGTACCTGTGTCACGATACATTTTAACTGATTTCCTGTCATTACTGTCCATAGGACTGACAAAATCATCAGACAGGAAATTAGCACATGAACTCTTGAGAGTGTCACCCACGTTACTGCTCAAAAGAGGAGCTCCATCATGAGAATTTAAGTTACCCCTCAAAGCAGGTTCAGTTAACTCAGTTAAAGCATTCTGGGAACTCTCAAGAGTGCACACTAGACCAATTGACTGAATATTTAAAGACTCCTTTTTGTTCACATCACGCTGTCTCCTGAAACATTTCTCTGTAGTATGACCAAGCTTACTACAATAAGTACATTTACTTTTCTGAAATCTAGAGGTGAAGCTGGTATTTACTTCCTGAGAAACATCATCTTTATTCTCTTTCCTGTTACCTGTACTCTGAGTAGAGGCAACGTAATTACTCTCAGCTTTCCCTTTTTCTCTAGAATATCTCTTGTGAGTGAGAACATATTCATCAGCTAAAACTGCAGCATCAGACAAATTATCTATTCTTTTCTCATCAAGATATAGGCTTACATCTTTATAAATACACCTCTTGAAGTCCTCCAGCAAAATCATCTGCTTAAATTTACCAAAATCAGAATCCACATTCTTAGAATTTAACCACTGCTCTAACAGATCTTCTTTGATTTTTGCATACTGAACATGGGATTGCTTATCTTGCTTGTAAGTTGTCCTAAATTTTACTCTATAGGCTTCAGGAACAAGCTCATAGGCCTTAAGAATTAAGCTCTTAACTACATCATAATTATCACCTTTATCCTGAGGCAAAGATGCATAAGTTACTTGAGCTTTACCAGTGAGAACAGTTTGAAGGAGTACTGGCCAATACTTTTTAGGCCAATTAAAACCTGTAGCTACCCTCTCAAAGAACTGAAAATACTTTGTTAAATCAGATTCATTAAAAGGAGGGACAAGTTTAACATTTTTAGCCACATCAAAATCATCAGAGCAAGATGATCCAGTTCCACCTTGTTTCATGCGATACTCATGGTCTGCCTGAATCCTGGCAAGTTCAATTTGTGCCTGAGCCTGTACCTGTGCCTCTTGAATACGAGCATTTGCCTGAAATTCAGCCTCCTTAACACAAGCCTCCTTAGCCTGAGACCCAGCCTCCTTAGCACGTGCTTGAAATTCAGCTTCCTTCACACGAGACTCCGTCTCCTTAGCACGAGCCTCCTGCAGGGCTAGCTGTAACTTAGGTAATTCAATCTGCGTTTGCTCATTTGGAGGAGTTACATTAAACAAGCTCTTATTAATCATGCCAACAATTTGATCTTTAGAATGATGAGATTGAACTGCAATTCCCAATTGTTGAGCAACAAGCTTAAGTTCATTCTTTGTTCTGTTTTCTACATCACACACTGTTTGCACATTTGACAAAAAATCTTTGGCTTCATCAAGTGTAGTAATAGTAGTCATCATGAATATATCACAGTCACAAAATATCAAGCAATATCCTTATGATAATATCCTGAATATCCTGATATGAGGTCGCCAAATTTATGTTACGGAACAGCGAAAGATAATGTACACTTTAAGTGAGAACACCAAAAATCACTACTGTCCCGCAAAGTTCCAGGTTCAAAACAAAAGAGTTAGATAAAATTACAAGTTAAAGTTTAATGCTCAAACTAACAACAAAACATTCAGGACTCATAAGGATAATGTAATGGCAAAAAAACAGGTTAAATATATGGTTAACTGCAATAGCCTCTATTAACACGAAATTAGCAAGAGTAAATTTACCTAAGTCAGCCCTGATAAAATGAAAATACACTGGGTAATGCTCAGTTAATGCAAGATAAATTATTACAGATACAAAATATTATTAATGATGGCTGACATAAAGAACCCTTACATAAATCACAAAAACCTTACTAGGCCTAAGAATCAACCTTATGCTACACAGCACAAGAAACAAATGCAACAACAGTTATACTGAAATTACACAGCTGCTAGATGGTTGGAGACTTCCTGAGCACTCACAACAATAACTGTACAGGGGAGGACAGAGATGTGAACAAAATGAGAAGTAGATCTAAGTGGCCATGATGCAGAGACTGAGCTCATTATATAGGGGCCAGCAGAGCTTGATACAACTTGTAAGAAAGACGCGCAAATGAAGCCATGGGGACAAAGAGCTGAAAATCCTACTCTGAACAACAGAAAGGACGACTTACTCTACTATAACGGTAGAAGGGGGGAACTGAGGCAGAACACGCTCGTGATCAAACAGGCAGCACACTATGCGTTAAAAATTACACAAAGGATGATGAAATCATAGACTATATATATATATATATATATATATATATATATATATATATATATATATATATATATATATATATACACGCACACACTTCCATGCATACATACACACTTTCATGCACACGTGCATATATTATATATATAATAAGTTTTATTTTATTTTTTATTTATCTTTTTATTTTTTTCTTGGTTTTATATTTTTTATACCTTATATTATAAAGAAAAACCTAATCAAAAGATCCTAATACTAATCACCTAGCAGACAAATCGCTAACCTATACTAAATCCTACAGAGACAAATAGCTAGACCTACACTAATGGTAAAATTATTTCGACTAACAGAACACCATCGACTGCAGATATGTAATACCTTTTTACATTACATACCTGCACTCATCACCTGGTGACTGTCAGTCGAGGCGCAACCTAATATAGGGGAAATCAATATATGAAACGGAACCAGACGAGTCAGGAACATTTCTATATACGTTAACTGTCGGCCCTAATTAGAACAACATAACATTGTGGTATAAGATATTTACATAACATGTACAAAAAGTGAAGGACATCGCCCAACAGACCACCATCGACTGCAACTGCCCAATACCTTTCTATATTGCACACTTACACTCATCAGCTGGTGACTGTCAGTCGAGGAACGGGGTTTAATGTAGGGGACATCAATATTAGAAATAGATCAGTGGGAAGGAGGAACTATTTCAAATATGTCAACTTTCAACCCTAATTAATAGTACAATATATACATAAGTATAGTCGATAAAACAAAAAGCCATGTAGTAAAAAAGTCACATCACTCTGATCAGTCCGGTCTCTCTCAAGAAAGCCATCAGTTTATCAATCTTAACAATGTCTCCATTACCCAGGATGGTGGAAAGGGTGAAGGGAACGTCTGCTGCGCCGCAGTAATGTATAAGTGAAGCGCGTTCACGAATAAGTCGCCGATAGTGCAGGATGATATGACAGATAGATAACACCACATCACAGATGTCACAGTGCGGTGGGAATTGTTTTTCCATATAAGGTTTCATTTGAGTAAACATGGTGGCATTAAGCCGTAACCGTGCCAACACTTTTTCTTCCAAGCGACTGGGACGATTGGCAGTGGCCCAGTCGCCCAGGTACGGCTTATACGTTCGAATATTTGGTCTGGTCCACTGACCTTGCCATAGAAGATTTATTGATTTCTTTCCGAAAAAGAGACTCAACTGTAGATCACGAGGAACGTCCCAAGTCTCCTCGAGTTCTACAGCCGACTTTGCAAGTAAGTCAGCCTGCTCATTGCCATAGATGTGACAATGACCAGGCACCAAGATCAGCATGAATGACTTGTTGCATGAATGCAACTTAATAACGATGCGGCCCTGGATCTCGTGAGAGTCCGTAGTACAAGATGCAATTTCCTAAGGGGCTGATTTTTAATCTGAAAATATGACAAATGAGTCATGCCTATAATTGAGAGCATAGTCTATGGCTTTGTCAATAGCAAAAAGTTCGGAGGTAAACACAGATGTATGAGTCGGCAACCGATACCTAAGGGCACATTCGGTCGACCATACACTTGCACCCATACATTCACTCGACTTGGAACCGTCGGTGTACAATTGCTGGGACCCCAAGTGACGCACGATGATGTTACGAAACAAGTGGTGGACCTCCGCCTCCGGCACCTTGGCCTTTGGTGCTGGGAGCCATGATACGTCAATGGTAAAGCCGTGTGGCTCCCAAGGCACTATATTATTGAACACCAACTTGTCACAGTCACTGAAGTCCACACCAAGCTCCTGAGTCAGTAAGTGGATGCGAACGGTAAGTAGCCGACGCACCCCCTGCAAAGGGTGGTGGTATTGACGCAGAGGGGTACAGGGCACATTGCTGATATTACTTTTCCTCGATGTTCTGAGGCCATAGGACCAAGCTAGGTGGTCACGGCGAATACGAAGGGGAGGCACATTCGCCTCCACTTCCATACGAGCTACATGGGTACACCGTACTGCTCCAAGACACATTCGCAAATATTTATTCTGCAACATATCGAATCCCTTCAGCGTGGCATTGGATGCCGAGCCATACACCTATGCGCCATAGTCTAGCTTCGATCGAATAAGGGATTTATACACCATTAATAAAGATTTTCTGTCGGCACCCCAGGTAGTACCGTGTAGGTACCTGAGGACATTTACAGATTTATCACAATGAGCAAGCAAATTATTAACATGAATTTTGAAGTTCAACCGATGATCAAAATGAATTCCCAAAAACTTTTCAGAATTTTGAAAATGTACCGCCTGATTATCCAGAGTTAAGCACCAATTACGTACTTTACAATTAGTGAAGACTACAGCGGCACACTTAGGGACGGAAAACTTAAATCCCCACTGCAAGGCCCATTGGTGGACGGAGTCAAGGAATGCTTGAATCCGCCCAGCCGAAAATTGTGCATTATGGGAAGAGTGCCATATTGCACAATAGTCAGCATAGAGCAAATATTTAAGATTCCTTGGGATGGGAGGTGATGACAGAATACCACTGATCATAATAATAAATAAAGTAGCACTAAGCACACTTCCCTGCGGCACCCCGTTTTCCTGGATAAATATATCCGATGTTACGTTACGGGGCAATTTGACAGAGAAAGTCGTGTCCCTTAAGAAATTTGAAATAAAAATGGGCAAATTTCCTCTTAAACCATAAGCATATAGCTTCATTAGTATACCGTGTCGCCATGTCATGTCATAGGCTTTATGAATGTCCAAGAACACCCCTATCACGAAAATTATTGGCAAATGCCTCTGCAATACAATGCTCCAAATTCATTAAATGATCTAGTGAACATCTGTATTTACAGAAGCCACATTGTTGATCATTTAACAAATTCTTCGACTCTAAAACAAAAAGAAGCCTATTGTTTACCATTCGTTCCATGACCTTACATAGACAAGAAGTCAACACAATAAGACGAAATGAAGTGGGATTCATAAGTCGACCAGCCTCTTTGGGTATCGGTATGATGTGCGCAAAGTGCCATGAGTTTGGGAACGTTTGAGACTCCCAAATCTCATTGTACAATGCTAACATCTTAATCAGGTTGTCCTGATTAAGATGCTGGATCATACCGTACGTGATGTGTCAGGTCCAGGACTGGTGTCTTTACAGAATTTAAGGGCAAGGAGCAGTTCATCTAACGTAAACTCTTTATTGTACCGGCAGTCTACATCTTCTGTGGCAAAGTCTATTAACTGTAGCTCAGCCGTGTGTTTATGATGTTGAAAACGCAGATCATAATTGGCTGAGCTACTTACATGAGAAAAACTCCTGGCGAGGATGTTAGCTACGTCCACCGGCTTGTCATAAATGTTATTATCGACCTGGAGGGTGGTAATAAGGAAGTATGGGCCTTTATTATTTAATATTCTTATGGTGGACCAGACTTTACTTAATGGTGTAGTACGAGTCACCATGGACACAAAGGACCGCCAGGAGTCACGTTTGGCCCTTCTTATTATTCTCCTTGCCTCAGCCCGTGCCTGTTTGTATGGAGTAAAACTTTCCTCACTGGGCTATCAAAAATCCTGTATCTCCTATTGCGTTTTCTTAATGCTTGTCGGGAATCCGGCATCCACCAATGTGCTCTATTCTTCGCTTGAACTGTAGAAGTCTTGGGAATAGCAGCCTCAGCTGTGTGTAATATGGAATTTGTTACATTTTCGACTTTAACATCTATGGTCTCCTCAGATATATCTAAATTGGCTATCCTTGAGAAGGATCCCCAATCTGCTTTCTTATAGTTAAATTTTGGAGGTCGAGGGTCCTAAACGATGTCGCATGTATAAGAAAGACAGATGGGTAAATGATCACTTCCCAAGGAGTCGTCATAACGGTCCCACGAGAAATTTTGATGTATACCAGGGGAGGTCAAAGATAAGTCAATGGCCGAAAAGTTACCAGTACGATCATCTACACGAGTCGCTCTACCATCGGTCAGAAGACAGAGGTTGGACTGTAGTATTAGGTCGGCTACTTGCTCCCCACGACCATCAATCCTCAAGGTACCCCATTGATAGTGATGGGCGTTAAAATCCCCCAACACTAACTTATTTCCAGGAAGATGTTCAAATAGTGATTTTAAAGCATCACTATCAATGAGGCCATGTGGATGACAGTACAAAGAGCAAATAGACAGATACGTGTTATTAAATTGTACTTCCACTCCCCCCCCCCCGCAGGTTTCCAGCCGAATTTATATCCCAAGCTGTAGCTTCATAGATGCGGTAATGAAGCCTTGGATCCCTCCAGAAAACCAGATTTGAAGCACTCGAGAAGTTGATCAGGCTTCTTCCGAACTGTTTCAAACAACTGTGAGGCATCTGAATTATTTCATAAGAGTAAAACCAAATAAATAGCATGGAGGACAGCAACAGCCGTTACAATATAAAAGAGTTTCTCTAGTTTCTTGCTGTACCTTTGTGTTGCATACTGTAATCAGGCAGTGTAATCAGACCTCACGATTCTAACTGCAGTGAACAAATATATCCGATGCATGATGCTACTGACATTGAAGTAAACATTTATGAACAAACTGTGTGAATATTGTTCGACTGCTGTACACAGACCGACGGGAAGGGGGACGGGGAAAGTGTGACACAGAGCGCCTTCATCTTTGAAATAATAGAATTTCGTATTATATTCCAAACGCTTGTGTTCAGGTAACAAAAAACAGCAGCAGCCAAACGATTAAAATCAGTCACATTAAACAGTCAGAGTTAAGTTTGTCATTTTGTTGGTACTAAAGGTTTATGCACTTCTAAGAGCTAAATTTTTACTTTCATGCCATGAGTTATATAATTCAGTATTTACGTAGGGTTCCATTGTCGTTAACCCGTCACGTTCCGAGGTTTTCCGCACCTATGACATCCCCCAGTCCCGAGCCTTTTTGGAAATTTTTTTTTTTTGCTAAAACTTCCGCTTAGGTCGAGAAACGAAGGAAAATCACAAAGAAAGTGGTTCCCGCGGTCTAGAAGTGGTCCGTACAGGTGCGGTTCCCCTCGGCAGGTGTGGTGTTCTGTAATGGGCAGGATATGCGTTTACGTTTTCTATGGTAAGGAATAATGGGAGAAACAACACACAACACCTCTATATTTATTGAATTTGAACTAATAAACAATAACAGTAACAATATAATGAATTTCAGACACATATATATGAAAAATAAGCATTGTACCATCGCGCGAGCATAGCGAGTTTGGTCCGAGTCGTAACATGCTATATGCTAAGTGTCTGGTATGAGTCAACCTATCATTTTTTCTACTTGTATACTTCTGTTTCAATGACATTTTACCAATTACAACTGTTTGTAAGTGTTTTCAGATGTTTTCATTCATTATGATGACATGCAGCATAAGTATAGCGCACATCAGCTTAGTAAGCGCACTCGCTATGACTCGTATTTCAACATACCAAATTGTTTTATCACTTTCCAATTATTTTCCCCTTTACATAGAACCTTTCCTCCACCACTGTAAAGGTTTTCAATTATTTTCATTCATTACGAGGGCATTTAGCGATATGCTAGCGCATATTCTCGTACCAACCACGATCTCAAACACTCGTGTTTCATCATCTACTTTATTTATTCACTCCAATTATAATTTCCCACTTACATTACACACGTTTACACCCCTATAATGCACTGTACATACTTACTGCCATTATTTATTCAAGTGAGCGTGAAAATATCGCATGAAAATACCCTCGCAAGGAATGTTTCGACCAACATAATACTCACACACTTATACACTAATTCACTCACACACTTATATACTAATTATTCACTTTACCACTTGCTGACTTTTATTTTCACTAATACGTGCCTTATTCATTCAACTGAGCGTCAGGAAATCGCATCTCTATACACACGCTATGAATATTTGACTTAGAATATATATCAGCACTTACAATAATTTGAACTTATATTATACCCGTAAGAATTTCCAATAATAATAATTATATAATTACGGGCCGTATTTATTGCACTGAGCGACAGAATATCGCATCATAAAACCCTCGCTATGTAAGTTTCAACTTAGGGCAGATTTATATACTTACACACAATGTTTTCACTTATGTTCTACCCGTATGCACTTTATACTAATATTTGGAGATCAACATGACTGATAATTTCACTGAGCGTCTGTCTGTCGCATTTACCTCATAATTTCTGCGTCCTTTCGCATTCACATCATACTAAAATTGCATCAACGTGTGATATTCACTAAAACATGGGTGAATACAGAGACCCACGTCACACTGCATGCACTCATAGCGGGTGTCCTTCCTCTGTGTCGTGAGTCTCACCTGGGAATTACTGCACACGTGACACCTGCGTTGGGGCCTAGGTCTGTTTGGCTGGGGAGGGATAGGAGTGGGGAAATGGCGGCCGGATATTCTCAGGGGAGTTTGGGCAATAGGGGCAGTGCGGGTGCGATGTTGGGGCCTTTCAACAGCATACTTTGCAAAGATTTCTCTTGTGAGCTCCCTCACAAACCCTTCAAATGTTTCCTGAACTCCTGTTGTCATGGCGTGAAGGTGGTGGCAATTCAGAGCAGTGATATCTAGCAAGTGAAAGAACAGTTTTTTATACCACTTCATCGTGGTCCTGGCACACTCTACCGTCGTTATCATGGAGTCTGACTGGTCCACGAGGCGCATGTTTATATTGTAATCCATGAGACACTCAGGTTTCCAAACAAGACGCCTGTTCTCGCTACGGTAATCTACGGAATCAGTACGGTGCATCAAGGGGCGGTGAACCGTGGACAAGAGGCTTACTTCTCTGTTGTGGTTCCACATTGTTGCAAGGATGTTGTTGGCTTTGAAGAAGACAACCTCATTCCTTGCAAGTTTCCGCCCTACCTTGGCCATGTGACGCTGGTTCACCTTTACGGTTCCACAGACTCCCGTTTCATGCGTGTGAAGATAACGAGCGAGAAGAGGGCTAGTGTACCAATTGTCGAGGTAGAGAACGTGACCACGATGAAGGTAGTCTTCTATCATCGTCTTTACCACTGCTCCCGACAGTCCAATACTTCGATCTTCTATTATGTCTGTCTGTGCACCGGTGTACAAGACTATGTCTTGCACGTATCCAGTCCTACAGTCGCACACAACAAAGATCTTGAACCCAAAACGGTGCCTTTTGCTCGGTATATACTGTCTGAATGAAATATTGCCTCTCCACAACACGAGACTCGTCTATGACGAGGTCTCTATAGGGATAGAATGAGGAACGAAAGGTTTGCCTGAGGTGATCAAAGATCGACCTAATTCGCCTCATTTTGTCAGTGTTGTTTGCATTTGCAGGGTCATGAGCATCATAGAAATGGAGGCGACTTAGAATTTGTTGAAACCGATTATGGCTCATCACTTGACCAAATATTGGGGTAAACATAACAGGGTCCCTAGTCCAGTAAGCAGGAATTCTATTCTTTCTTAAAATACCCATCAAAAGGACCAGGGCAAAAAATAAGAACATTTCTGGAAGGGAGACAGGGTAATCATAGATGATAGAATGCCTACTCCTTGTTCCCAATCTTTCACTCTCTAGGCGCTGGGCGCTTGCAAACAGGTTGGTTTGGTATACAATCTGATCAACAAATGCCTCACTGAAAAACAGGTGGAAAAAATCCAACCTGGTGGAATTACGGTGAATTCCTGGAGCAATGCAGCCAGATCGCCCCTGCTCAGTGAAGGGGTGAATGAGGGGAGAAAAATCACTCCCATTCTCCCAATCCCACGACACAAATCCCTCGTCCCCATCATCCCCATCACCGCCTTCGTCTGGGTGGGGAGGAGATCCTGGTTGGGGAGGTGGGGGAGAAGGAGTGCGGAGGGCTTCCCCACTGTCACTCCTCTTCCCTCTGCCTTTACCCATTCCCTTTCTCTTACCCTTAAGGCCTTGAAGAACATTAGGGGGCTTTGGGGATGAAATAGGGGAATATTGGGGAGCAGAAGACATGCTGGGGAGTGGTTCCTCCCCACCTTCCCCCTCCATGACAACACCACGTGCTTGCTCACGCACCCTAGCTCAACCACGTGTTAGGGGATATTGGGGAGCATAAGACGTGCTTTGGAGTGGTTCCTCCCTACCTTCCCCCTCCCTCACAACCCCACGTGATAAGGAACGCACCCGCACTGGCCCACGTGATCCACTATGCCGCCTCACACTACATAGGGAGAGCAATGACTCACTCACATCACTCTCAATTTCCCTAATCCTCCCTGGACTTTCCCTTTCACTCCCCACTCCCTCCACTTGACTTCCTAACTCCCCAAACAAAATGCTAGGCCCATACCTGCTCATACGACGTGGTGTGCGCTCTGGGCCACGATGAGTTATCACCTCACGTCCATACCACGTGGCAGCACGTCCCACGGCTCCGTCATCGTCCTCATCCTCGTCCTCGTCCTCGAACTCTGGTTCCAAATCACGTTGGGGATAGGGATAGGATATTGCACGTGCCTTCTTTGCCTGCTGCCCCTCTCTAGCAGCACGGTAAGTCATGTACTGCCGCTTCATGGAAGACGGAACTTCCTCGTCACTACTGGTGGTTTCTTCCTCCTCTGGCTGCAGATAATCCTTGTCCATCTCCTCGTCATCCAGTGGGGAATCACTGTCGCCGGTAAAGGTGTCCAGGGCGACTTGAATTTCGCTGTCTGAGAGACCTCTCTTAGCCATGTCTGAGCAGGACCTTGGCTACCAGGTGAGTGGACGAGTGGTGGGCTAGCGCGGGTCGCACGGGGTTGCCAAGTGTCCGCGCCTGGTGGCAGGTAGGGGAAGATCATGCGAGGGTACGTACCACAAATCAAGTGCGAATTTTGAAAATTGTCGAAATTATGCACATTGCAATTGCACGACGTACTGGTACGTCGCCGGGACTGGGAAATGCAAATCATTGCAACGTACCCATACGTCGACGGGACGGGGCGAGTTAAATGGCAGCCTAACAAGCTTTCATTTTTTTAAATGAAAAATTTTGAACATTTCTTTTCTGTAGCCTTATATGTTGTTTTAGAGATGCCAATCATCCGATGGTTCAGTGCTTTTGTAAGTCATAAGCTTGATGTATGGAGGAACTATTTAATGTGCAGAGTTTATATCTATATCTATATCCATATCTATATCTATCTATCTATATATATATAAATATATGTATATATATATATATATATATATATATATATATATATATATATATATATATTGTAACGGAACAGAGAAAGGTAACGTACACTTTAAGTGAGAATACTAAAAATCACTACTGTCCCGTAAAGTTCCTGGTTCAAAACAAAAGAGTTAGGTAAAATTACAAGTTAAAGTTTAGCGCTGAAACTAACAACAAAACATTCATGACTCATAAGGATAATGTAATGGCAAAAAACAGGTTAAATATATGGTTAACTGCAATAGCCTCTGTTAACACGAAATTAGCATGAGTAAATTTATCTACGTAAGCCCTGATAAAATGAGAAAACACTGGATAATGCTCAGTGAATGCAAGATATATTATTACAGATACAAAATAGCATCAAAAATGACTGACATAAAAACACATGAATCAGAAAAACCTTACTAGGCCTAAGAATTAACACCTTATGCTACACAGTACAAGAAAAAATGCAATAACAGTTATACTCAAATTACACAGCTGCTAGATGGTTGGAGACTTCCTGAGCACTCACAATAACAACTGTACAGGGGAGGACAGAGATGTGAACAAAATGAGAAGTAGATCTAAGTGGCAATTAATGCAGAGACTGAGCTCATTATATAGGGGCCGGCAGAGCTTGATACAACTTGTAAGAAGGACGCGCAAAGGAAGCCATAGGGGACAAAGAGTTGACAATCCTGCTCTGAACAACAGAAAGAACGACTTACGCTAATATAAGGGTAGAAGGGGGGAGTGAGGTAGAAGACGCTCGTGATCAAACATGCAGCATACTCTATGTTAGAATTACACAAAGGATGGTGAAATCATAGGCTATGTAATACCTCCCCACAAAGAAAAAGAAATTTACAAAGGAAATTTTTTTATTACTCTAAAACAATCTGTCTAAAATCTAGATAAGCAATCTGCAATAACATTTTCTTTCCCCTTGACATGTTGTATGTCTAATGAATACTCCTGAAGAAGTAGACTCCATCTTGTCAATCTCTGATTTTTATCTTTAAACTTACTAAGGAATTTTAGTGGGTTATGATCGGTATAAATGACTATGGAGTCAAAACCAGAATACAAATAAAATGAAAAATGCTGTAAACCCAAAATCAAGGCCAAAAGCTCTTTCTCAATAGTTGAGTAGTTCTTTTAAGGTGGAGTGAACTTCTTACTGTAATAAGATACAGGATGTTCAGTACCCTGATCATCCTCTTGCAGCAAAACAGCCCCAGCTCCTGTATCATTTGCGTCAACAGCCATCTTAAAAGGCTTAGCAAAATTTGGAGTAGCGAGCACTGGCTGACTTAATAGGATAGCTTTAAGTTTGCTGAAAGAGGATTCACAGTTATCGGTCCAGATAAATTTAACTCCCTTTTTCAGTAGGTCTGTAAGTGGTGATACAAGAATTGAAAAGTTAAGAACAAATCTCCTGTAATAACCTACCATTCCCAAAAATCTTTGTAGCTCTTTCCTACTTTTAGGTCTGGGAAGATCACTTATAACCTAAACCTTAGTTCCTGGTGGTGCAACATGTCCATCACCAATTACGTACCCAAAGTACTGAACTTTAGCTTGACCAAACTCACACTTTGATAAATTAGCTACAAGATTAGCCTGAACCAAACGCTCAAAAAATTTACTGACATGGCATAGGTGATCTTTCCAGTTGTCACTGAAGATTAATACATCATCAATATAAACAACACACCCTGCCAAACCCTCTGTTACAACATTCATGAGCTTCTGAAATGTGGCTGGTGCATTCTTCATACCATATGGCATTACAGAACATGCAAAAGTCTTTCCTAGTGTTACAAAACATGAGATCTCCCTAGCACGTTCAGTCATAGGTAATTGCCAGTATCCCTTTAACAAATCAAACTTACTTATGTACCTAGCCTTTCCGATCTTGTCTATGCAATCTTCCACACGAGGGAGAGGGTAAGTGTCTGTTTTGGTTATCTGATTAACACGTCTGTAGTCGATGCAAAGCCGCTGTGACCCACCTGGCTTAGGGACTAGAGTGACAGGAGAACTCCACTCACTCTGACAGGGCTCAATCATCTTGTGGTCCAACCGGTAGCCAAGCTCCTTCTGGATGAGAGGAACTTTCACTGGGTTCACACGGTAAGGGGGCAGTTTAATTGGCTTTGCGTCTCCAACATCGACTTCATGCATCAACACAGTGGTTCTTCCTGGAGTGGCACGGAACACATGCGGGTACTCCTGCAGTAATGCCGAAAACTCCTGCCTTTCCTCGGGAGCTAGATGAGAAAGCTTGGTCTGGAGATCATTCATGATATCAGGATTCTTCCCCAAACTATCACTCAGGCTCATGCTGCATGGGAGAACTTCACTTGCAGACTCGGATGGAACAGCTAGGGTGCAGACTGGGTTATTTTCGTCCCGCCTGTGATATAACTTTAGCATGTTGATGTGACATAGTTGCTTGTTCTTTCTACGATCTGGTGTGGCGATGACATAGTTGACATCACTGAGTTTCTTCTCCACGAAATAAGGACCACTAAACTTGGCTTGAAGAGGTTGCCCATGCACCGGTAGCAGAATCAAAACCTGATCTCCTGGCTGAAAGTGGCATAACCTGAACTTCTTATCATACCAAGTCTTCATCTTCTCCTGAGCAGCTCCTAAATTCTCTCTCGCCAGCTGTAAAGCAGTGGACAGCCGTTCTTTGAACTTCATTACATACTCCAGCAGGTTGACGTCATCTTCCTCCGACAGCCAGCATTCCTTGAGTAGCTTAAAGGGTCCTCTTATTTCATGGCCAAACAGTAGTTCAAAAGGTGAGAAGCCCAGTGATTCATTTGGAGATTCTCTTGCGGCAAATACAACAAATGGAAGACCTTTATCCCAGTCTTTCTGATGTTCCAAACAGTATTTCTTGAGCATCGATTTGAGTGTTTGATGATATCTCTCCAACGCTCCTTGGGTCTGGGGATGGTAAGCTGAAGACGTGATCTGAGTGATGCCCAACTCTTTCAGAGACTGCTTGAAAACATTTGACATGAAATTACTTCCCCGGTCTGACTGTACCTCCTTGGGCAGACCAAACTATGTGAAGAACCCTAGCATTTCCTTAACCACGTTCTTTGCTGAGATATTTCTAAGTGGAATGGCTTCAGGATAACGAGTAGCCATATCAATCAGGGTCAACACATAAGAAAATCCTGAAGAAGTCTTAGGAAGAGGGCCCACAATATCCACCAACACACGGGTGAATGGCGCCTCAAAAGGAGGAATGGGTTACGAGAGGTGCAACCTTTTCGGTCTGATTACACTTCCCCACAACTTGACAGGTGTGACAAGACTTACAATACCAGGGAACATCCCTGAAGATACCTGGCTAGTAGAAGTGTTTCAAAATGCGTGCCACAGTCTTCCTCACTCCAAGGTGTCCTGCCAAACTGGAATCATGAGCCACTCTAATGATATCCTCCCTACAAACACGAGGGATGACAACTTGATGTACAACCTCACATTCACAGTCGGCTGATGCTGTTGGGGGTCTCCACTTCCTCATAGGTACTCCTGACTTTATATAATAACAAGTAGAAGCACCGGCTGACTCTTCCTCACTGCAAGCAGAGTTAGCTAGACCTTTCAACTCAGGGTCAGCAACCTGCAACTCAACCAACTCTTGACGAGACAAATTATCAACACTACAGGATACTGCCTCATCTGGTGTGTGGTCCAGATTAGCAAGAAAAGTGTCAGCTAGGATAACATCATCATCATCATTATCCTCTAAGTCACCAGTAACTTTAGACTTAGCCCTAGTGACAGCACATGCAGAGAACACATCAGGGACATCACAATCCTGGGGCACAGCCACTGGCTCACTAGACAACTGAGGAGCTGGACACACTTGACTTCCACCAATATCATTTCCAAGTAAGAAAGTTACACCTGACATTGGGAGTGTCTCAACCAACCCAACCATAACGAAATCATTAACAAAACCAGACTCTAAATTCCCTCTGCACAGAGGGACAGAGAAGTAATTATTCCCTACACCTTGTAAGATTACAGTTTCATCAGAGGAATTAACAGAGCCTAGAACACTGGTCAACATAAGGGATTGGCAAGCACCTGCATCACGATATATTATAACTGATTTCCTGTCATTACTGTCCAGAGGACTGACAAAACCATCAGACAGGAAATTAGCACATCAACTCTTGAGAGTGTCACCCACGTTACTGCTCAAAAGAGGAGCTCCATCATGAGAATTTATTTTACCCCTCAAAGCAGGTTCAATTAACTCAGTTAAAGAATTCTGGGAACTCTCAAGGATGGACACTAGACCAACTGACTGAGTATTTAAAGACTCCATTTTGTTCACATCACGCTGTCTCCTGAAACATTTCTCCGTAGTATGACGAAGCTTACTACAATAAGTACATTTACTTTTCTGATATCTAGAGGTGAAGCTGGTATTTACTTCCTGAGACACATCATCTTTATTCTCTTTCCTGTTACCTGTACTGTGAGTAGAGGCAACGTACTTACTCTCAGCTTTCCTTTTTTCTTTAGAATATCTCTTGTGAGTGAGAACATATTCATCGGCTAAAACTGCAGCATCAGACAAATTATCTATTCTTTTCTCATCAAGATATAGGCTTACATCATTATTAATACACCTTTTGAAGTCCTCCAGCAAAATCATCTGCTTAAATTTACCAAAATCAGAATCCACATTCTTAGAATTTAACCACTGCTCTAACAGATCTTCTTTGATTTTTGCATACTTAACATGGGATTGCTTATCTTGCTTATAAGTTGTCCTTAATTTTACTCTATAGGCTTCAGGAACAAGCTCATAGGCCTTAAGAATCAAGCTCTTAACTACATCATAATTATCAGATTGATCCTGAGGCAAAGATGCATAAGTTACTTGACCTTTACCGGTGAGAACAGTTTGAAGGAGTACTGGCCAATACTTTTTGGGCCAATTAAAACCTGTAGCTACCCTCTCAAACAACTGAAAATACTTTGTTAAATCAGATTCATTAAAAGGAGGGACAAGTTTAACATTTTTAGCCACATCAAAATCATCAGAGCTAGATGATCCAGTTCCACCTTGTTTCATGCGATACTCATGGTCTGCCTGAATCCTAGCAAGTTCAACTTGTGCCTGAAGCTCAGCCTCCTTAGCACAAGCCTGAAACTCAGCCTCCTTAGCATTTGCCTGAAACTCAGCCTCCTGAATACGAGCCTGAGACTTTGCCTCCTTAGCCTGGGACTCAGCCTCCTTAGCACGAGCCTGAAACTCAGCTTCCTTAACACGAGCCTCCTGCAGAGCTAGCTGTAACTTAGCTATTTCAATCTGCGTTTGCTCATTTGGAGGAGTTACATTAAACAAGCTTTTATTAATCATGCCAACAATTTGATCTTTAGAATGATGAGAGTGAACTGCAATTCCCAATTGTTGAGCAACAAGCTTGAGTTCATTCTTTGTTCTTTTTTCTACATCACACACTGTTTGCACATTTGACAAAAAATCTTTGGCTTCATCAAGCGTAGTAATAGTAGACATCATGAATAAATCACAGTCACAAAATATCAAGCAATATCCTTACGATAATATCCTGAATATCCTGATAAGAGGTCGCCAAATTTATGTTACGGAACAGAGAAAGATAATGTACACTTTAAGTGAGAATACTAAAAATCACTACTGTCCCGTAAAGTTCCAGGTTCAAAACAAAAGAGTTAGGTAAAATTACAAGTTAAAGTTTAATGCTCAAACTAACAACAAAACATTCAGGACTCATAAGGATAATGTAATGGCAAAAAACAGGTTAAATATATGGTTAACTGCAATAGCCTCTGTTAACACGAAATTAGCATGAGTAAATTTATCTACGTAAGCCCTGATAAAATGAGAAAACACTGGATAATGCTCAGTGAATGCAAGATATATTATTACAGATACAAAATAGTATCATAAATGAGTGACAAAAACACATGAATCACAAAAACCTTACTAGGCCTAAGAATTAACACCTTATGCTACACAGTACAAGAAAAAATGCAATAACAGTTATACTCAAATTACACAGCTGCTAGATGGTTGGAGACTTCCTGAGCACTCACAATAACAACTG
>NC_136965.1:8474404-8585675 GCF_032717465.1 Coenobita brevimanus | reverse complement strand
ACATGCAGAGAACACATCAGGGACATCACAATCCTGGGACGCAGCCACTGGCTCACTAGACAACTGAGGAGCTGGACACACTTGACTTCCACCAGTATCATTTCCAAGTAAGAAAGTTACACCTGACATTGGGAGTGTCTCAACCAACCCAACCATAATGGAACCATTAACAAAACCAGACTCTAAATTCCCTCTGCACGGAGGGACAGAGAAGTAATTATTCCCTACACCTTGTAAGATTACAGTTTCGTCAGAGGAATTAACATTAGAGCCTAGAACACTGGTCAGCATAAGGGATTGGCAAGCACCTGTATCACGATATATTATAACTGATTTCCTGTCATTACTGTCCAGAGGACTGACAAAACCATCAGACAGGAAATTAGCACATGAACTCTTGAGAGTGTCACCCACGTTACTGCTCAAAAGAGGACCTCCATCATGAGAATTTAATTTACCCCTCAAAGCAGGTTCAATTAACTCAGTTAAAGAATTCTGGGAACTCTCAAGGGTGGACACTAGACCAATTGACTGAGTATTTAAAGACTCCATTTTGTTCACATCACGCTGTCTCCTGAAACATTTCTCCGTAGTATGACCAAGCTTACTACAATAAGTACATTTACTTTTCTGAAATCTAGAGGTGAAGCTGGTATTTACTTCCTGAGAAACATCATCTTTATTCTCTTTCCTGTTACCTGTACTGTGAGTAGAGGCAACGTACTTACTCTCAGCTTTCCTTTTTTCTTTAGAATATCTCTTGTGAGTGAGAACATATTCATCGGCTAAAACTGCAGCATCAGACAAATTATCTATTCTTTTCTCATCAAGATATAGGCTTACATCATTATTAATACACCTTTTGAAGTCCTCCAGCAAAATCATCTGCTTAAATTTACCAAAATCAGAATTCACATTCTTAGAATTTAACCACTGCTCTAACAGATCTTCTTTGATTTTTGCATACTCAACATGGGATTGCTTATCTTGCTTATAAGTTGTCCTAAATTTTACTCTATAGGCTTCAGGAACAAGCTCATAGGCCTTAAGAATCAAGCTCTTAACTACATCATAATTATCAGATTGATCCTGAGGCAAAGATGCATAAGTTACTTGAGCTTTACCGGTGAGAACAGTTTGAAGGAGTACTGGCCAATACTTTTTAGGCCAATTAAAACCTGTAGCTACCCTCTCAAACAACTGAAAATACTTTGTTAAATCAGATTCATTAAAAGGAGGGACAAGTTTAACATTTTTAGCCACATCAAAATCATCAGAGCTAGATGATCCAGTTCCACCTTGTTTCATGCGATACTCATGGTCTGCCTGAATCCTAGCAAGTTCAACTTGTGCCTGAAGCTCAGCCTCCTTAGCACAAGCCTGAAACTCAGCCTCCTTAGCATTTGCCTGAAACTCAGCCTCCTTAGCATTTGCCTGAAACTCAGCCTCCTGAATACGAGCCTGAGACTCCGCCTCCTTAGCCTGGGACTCAGCCTCCTTAGCACGAGCCTGAAACTCAGCTTCCTTAACACGAGCCTCCTGCAGAGCTAGCTGTAACTTAGCTATTTCAATTTGCGTTTGCTCATTTGGAGGAGTTACATTAAAGAAGCTTTTATTAATCATGCCAACAATTTGATCTTTAGAATGATGAGAGTGAACTGCAATTCCCAATTGTTGAGCAACAAGCTTGAGTTCATTCTTTGTTCTTTTTTCTACATCACACACTGTTTGCACATTTGACAAAAAATCTTTGGCTTCATCAAGCGTAGTAATAGTAGACATCATGAATAAATCACAGTCACAAAATATCAAGCAATATCCTTACGATAATATCCTGAATATCCTGATAAGAGGTCGCCAAATTTATGTTACGGAACAGAGAAAGATAATGTACACTTTAAGTGAGAATACTAAAAATCACTATTGTCCCGTAAATTTCCAGGTTCAACACAAAAGAGTTAGGTAAAATTACAAGTTAAAGTTTAATGCTCAAACTAACAACAAAACATTCAGGACTCATAAGGATAATGTAATGGCAAAAAACAGGTTAAATATATGGTTAACTGCAATAGCCTCTGTTAACACGAAATTAGCATGAGTAAATTTATCTACGTAAGCCCTGATAAAATGAGAAAACACTGGATAATGCTCAGTGAATGCAAGATATATTATTACAGATACAAAACAGTATCAAAAATGACTGACAAAAACACATGAATCACGAAAACCTTACTAGGCCTAAGAATTAACACCTTATGCTACACAGTACAAGAAAAAATGCAATAACAGTTATACTCAAATTACACAGCTGCTAGATGGTTGGAGACTTCCTGAGCACTCACAATAACAACTGTACAGGGGAGGACAGAGATGTGAACAAAATGAGGAGTAGATCTAAGTGGCAATTAATGCAGAGACTGAGCTCATTATATAGGGGCCGGCAGAGCTTGATACAACTTGTAAGAAGGACGCGCAAAGGAAGCCATAGGGGACAAAGAGTTGACAATCCTTCTCTGAACAACAGAAAGAACGACTTACGCTACTATAAGGGTAGAAGGGGGGAGTGAGGTAGAACACACTCGTGATCAAACATGCAGCATACTGTATGTTAGAATTACACAAAGGATGATGAAATCATAGGCTATGTAACACCTCCCCACAAAGAAAAAGAAATTTACAAAGGAAATTTCTTATTACTCTAAAACAATCTGTCTAAAGTCTAGATAAGCAATCTGCAATAACATTTTCTTTCCCCTTGACATGTTGTATGTCTAATGAATACTCCTGAAGAAGTAGACTCCATCTTGTCAATCTCTGATTTTTATCTTTAAACTTACTAAGGAATTTTAGTGGGTTATGATCGGTATAAATGACTATGGGGTCAAAACCAGAACACAAATAAAATGAAAAATGCTGTAAACCCAAAATCAAGGCCAAAAGCTCTTTCTCAATAGTTGAGTAGTTCTTTTGAGGTGGAGTGAACTTCTTACTGTAATAAGATACAGGATGTTCAGTACCCTGATCATCCTCTTGCAGCAAAACAGTCCCAGCTCCTGTATCATTTGCGTCAACAGCCATCTTAAAAGGCTTAGCAAAATTTGGAGTAGCGAGCACTGGCTGACTTAATAGGATAGCTTTAAGTTTGCTGAAAGAGGATTCACAGTTATCGGTCCAGACAAATTTAACTCCCTTTTTCAGTAGGTCTGTAAGTGGTGATACAAGAATTGAAAAGTTAAGAACAAATCTCCTGTAATAACCTACCATTCCCAAAAATCTTTGTAGCTCTTTCCTACTTTTAGGTCTGGGAAGATCACTTATAACCTGAACCTTAGCTCCTGGTGGTGCAACATGTCCATCACCAATTACGTACCCAAGGTACTGAACTTTAGCTTGACCAAACTCACACTTTGATAAATTAGCTACAAGATTAGCCTGAACCAAACGCTCAAGAAATTTACTGACATGGCATAGGTGATCTTTCCAGTTGTCACTGAAGATTAATACATCATTAATATAAACAACACACCCTGCCAAACCCTCTGTTACAACATTCATGAGCTTCTGAAATGTGGCTGGTGCATTCTTCATACCATATGGCATTACAGAACATGCAAAAGTCTTTCCTAGTGTTACAAAACATGAGATCTCCCTAGCACGTTCAGTCATAGGTACTTGCCAGTATCCCTTTAACAAATCAAATTTACTTATGTACCTAGCCTTTCCGATCTTGTCTATGCAATCTTCCACACGAGGGAGAGGGTAAGTGTCTGTTTTGGTGCTCTGATTAACACGTCTGTAGTCGATGCAAAGCCTCTGTGACCCACCTGGCTTAGGAACTAGAGTGACAGGAGAACTCCACTTGCTCTGACAGGGCTCAATCATCTTGTGGTCCAACAGGTAGCCAAGCTCCTTCTGGATGAGAGGAACTTTCACTGGGTTCACACGGTATGGAGGCAGTTTAATTGGCTTTGCGTCTCCAACATCGACATCATGCATCAACACAGTGGTTCTTCCTGGAGTGGCACGGAACACTTGCGGGTACTCCTGCAGTAATGCCGAAAACTCCTGCCTTTCCTTGGGAGCTAGATGAGAAAGCTTAGTCTGGAGATCATTCATGATATCAGGATTCTTCCCCAAACTATCACTCAGGCTCATGCTGCATGGGAGAACTTCACTTGCAGACTCGGGTGGAACAGCTACAGTGCAGACTGGGTTATTTTCGTCCCGCCTGTGATATAACTTTAGCATGTTGATGTGACCAAGTTGCTTGTTCTTTCTACGATCTGGTGTGGCGATGACATAGTTGACATCACTGAGTTTTTTCTCCACGAAATAAGGACCACTAAACTTGGCTTGAAGAGGTTGCCCATGCACCAGTAGCAGAATCAAAACCTGATCTCCTGGCTGAAAGTGGCGTAACCTGAACTTCTTATCATACCAAGTCTTCATCTTCTCCTGAGCAGCTCCTAAATTCTCTCTCGCCAGCTGTAAAGCAGTGGACAGCCGTTCTTTGAACTTCATCACATACTCCAGCAGGTTGACGTCACCTTCCTCCGACAGCCAGCATTCCTTGAGTAGCTTAAGGGGTCCTCTTACTTCATGGCCAAACAGTAGTTCAAAAGGTGAGAAGCCCAATAATTCACTTGGAGATTCTCTTGCGGCAAATACAACAAATGGAAGACCTTTATCCCAGTCTTTCTGATGTTCCAAACAGTTTTTCTTTAGCATCGATTTGAGTGTTTGATGATATCTCTCCAATGCTCCTTGGGTCTGGGGATGGTAAGCTGAAGACGTGATCTGGGTGATGCCCAACTCTTTCAGAGACTGCTTGAAAACATTTGACATGAAATTACTTCCCCGGTCTGACTGTACCTCCTTGGGCAGACCAAACTTTGTGAAGAACCCTTGCATTTCCTTAACCACATTCTTTGCTGAGATATTTCTAAGTGGAATGGCTTCAGGATAACGAGTAGCCATATCAATCAGGGTCAACACATAAGAAAATCCTGAAGAAGTTTTAGGAAGAGGGCCCACAATATCCACCAACACACGGGTGAATGGCGCCTCAAAAGGAGGAATGGGAACTAGAGGTGCAACCTTTTCGGTCTGATTACACTTCCCCACAACTTGACAGGTGTGACAAGACTTACAATACCAGGGAACATCCCTAAAGATACCTGGCCAGTAGAAGTGTTTCAAATGCGTGCCACAGTCTTCCTCACTCCAAGGTGTCCTGCCAAACTGGAATCATGAGCCACTCTAATGATATCCTGCCTACAAACACGAGGGATGACAACTTGATGTACAACCTCCCATTCACAGTCAGCTGATGCTGTTGGGGGTCTCCACTTCCTCATAGGTACTCCTGACTTTATATAATAACAAGTAGAAGCACCGGTTGACTCTTCCTCACTGCAAGCAGAGTTAGCTAGACTTTTCAACTCAGGGTCAGCAACCTGCAACTCAACCAACTCTTGACGAGACAAATTATCAACACTACGGGGTACTGCCTCATCTGGTGCGTGGTCCAAATTAGCAAGAAAAGTGTCAGCTAGGATAACATCATCATCATCATTATCCTCTAAGTCACCAGTAACTTTAGACTTAGCCCTAGTGACAGCACATGCAGAGAACACATCAGGGACATCACAATCCTGGGCCGCAGCCGCTGGCTCACTAGACAACTGAGGAGCTGGACACACTTGACTTCCACCAATATCATTTCCAAGTAAGAAAGTTACACCTGACATTGGGAGTGTATCAACCAACCCAACCATAACGGAACCATTAACAAAACCAGACTCTAAATTCCCTCTGCAAGGAGGGACAGAGAAGAAATTATTCCCTACACCTTGTAAGATTACAGTTTCATCAGAGGAAATAACATTAGAGCCTAGAACACTGGTCAGCATAAGGGATTGGCAAGCACCTGTATCACGATATATTTTAACTGATTTCCTGTCATTACTGTCCAGAGGACTGACAAAACCATCAGACAGGAAATTAGCACAAGAACTCTTGAGAGTGTCACCCACGTTACTGCTCAAAAGAGGAGCTTCATCATGAGAATTTAATTTACCCCTCAAAGCAGGTTCAATTAACTCAGTTAAAGAATTCTGGGAACTCTCAAGGGTGGACACTAGACCAATTGACTGAATATTTAAAGACTCCATTTTGTTCACATCACGCTGTCTCCTGAAACATTTCTCCGTAGTATGACCAAGCTTACTACAATAAGTAAATTTACTTTTCTGAAATCTAGAGGTGAAGCTGGTATTTATTTCCTGAGAAACATCATCTTTATTCTCTTTCCTGTTACCTGTACTGTGAGTAGAGGCAACGTACTTACTCTCAGCTTTCCTTTTTTCTTTAGAATATCTCTTGTGAGTGAGAACATATTCATCGGCTAAAACTGCAGCATCAGACAAATCATCTATTCTTTTCACATCAAGATATAGGCTTACATCATTATTAATACACCTTTTGAAGTCCTCCAGCAAAATCATCTGCTTAAATTTACCAAAATCAGAATCCACATTCTTAGAATTTAACCACTGCTCTAACAGATCTTCTTTGATTTTTGCATACTCAACATGGGATTGCTTATCTTGCTTATAAGTTATCCTAAATTTTATTCTATAGGCTTCAGGAACAAGCTCATAGGCCTTAAGAATCAAGCTCTTAACTACATCATAATTATCAGATTGATCCTGAGGCAAAGATGCATAAGTTACTTGAGCTTTACCGGTGAGAACAGCTTGAAGGAGTACTGGCCAATACTTTTTGGGCCAATTAAAACCTGTAGCTACCCTCTCAAACAACTGAAAATACTTTGTTAAATCAGATTCATTAAAAGGAGGGACAAGTTTAACATTTTTAGCCACATCAAAATCATCAGAGCTAGATGATCCAGTTCCACCTTGTTTCATGCGATACTCATGGTCTGCCTGAATCCTAGCAAGTTCAACTTGTGCCTGAAGCTCAGCCTCCTTAGCACGAGCCTGAAACTCAGCCTCCTTAGCATTTGCCTGAAACTCAGCCTCCTGAATACGAGCCTGAGACTCCGCCTCCTTAGCCTGGGACTCAGCCTCCTTAGCACGAGCCTGAAACTCAGCTTCCTTAACACGAGCCTCCTGCAGAGCTAGCTGTAACTTAGCTATTTCAATCTGCGTTTGCTCATTTGGAGGAGTTACATTAAAGAAGCTTTTATTAATCATGCCAACAATTTGATCTTTAGAATGATGAGAGTGAACTGCAATTCCCAATTGTTGAGCAACAAGCTTGAGTTCATTCTTTGTTCTTTTTTCTACATCACACACTGTTTGCACATTTGACATAAAATCTTTGGCTTCATCAAGCGTAGTAATAGTAGACATCATGAATAAATCACAGTCACAAAATATCAAGCAATATCCTTACGATAATATCCTGAATATCCTGATAAGAGGTCGCCAAATTTATGTTACGGAACAGAGAAAGATAATGTACACTTTAAGTGAGAATACTAAAAATCACTACTGTCCCGTAAATTTCCAGGTTCAAAACAAAAGACTTAGGTAAAATTACAAGTTAAAGTTTAATGCTCAAACTAACAACAAAACATTCAGGACTCATAAGGATAATGTAATGGCAAAAAACAGGTTAAATATATGGTTAACTACAATAGCCTCTGTTAACACGAAATTAGCATGAGTAAATTTATCTAAGTCAGCCCTGATAAAATGAGAAAACACTGGATAATGCTCAGTGAATGCAAGATATATTATTACAGATACAAAATAGTATCAAAAATGACTGACAAAAACACATGAATCACAAAAACCTTACTAGGCCTAAGAATTAACACCTTATGCTACACAGTACAAGAAAAAATGCAATAACAGTTATACTCAAATTACACAGCTGCTAGATGGTTGGAGACTTCCTGAGCACTCACAATAACAACTGTACAGGGGAGGACAGAGATATGAACAAAATGAGGAGTAGATCTAAGTGGCAATTAATGCAGAGACTGAGCTCATTATATAGGCGCCGGCAGAGCTTGATACAACTTGTAAGAAGGACGCGCAAATGAAGCCATAGGGGACAAAGAGTTGACAATCCTGCTCTGAACAACAGAAAGAACAACTTACGCTACTATAAGGGTAGAAGGGGGGAAGTGAGGTAGAACACGCTCGTGATTAAACATGCAGCATACTGTACGTTAGAATTACACAATGGATGATGAAATCATAGGCTATGTAACAATATATATATATATATATATATATATATATATATATATATATATATATATATATATATATATATATATATTACCATCTCTCAAAAGTGATGTATATTTTCGTAAACTTGTCCAAATTCAGGATTTTTAAAAAAAATGTGATATTTACTGGTACTATATCCGATTTTATTCGTGTCAGTAGAAACACCCATCATCCTCTCACCCACAGTAGAGCCACCCTCTGCTGATCCAGTGACATGCCAAGTTTTTTCTTGATCCCATGTAAAATGCTGAGTGGTAACCACAAATCAATCTAACGTGTTCCCTATGTGTCTTGGAAGCATTTGAAGTGGATTAGGGGAAGGTTGGTTACCCGCCCAGTAATACCTGTAGTGGTATTAATGGTTGTAACTCCAGGCTTATCTTGACGGGAGCCCGTTGGCCTACAGGCTGTAGTACTCCTTTCTCGGAGTCGATAATGGGGGAGGTGAGTGACGTTTCTATAATCAGGCAGTTTTTTTTTTTTTTTTTTTTTCATGTGACCGACTCTTGGCATATGCTTCACAGCCTGCTTTTAAGGCCCAGTAGCCCTCCTACGTACCACACACCTCTACTTGTCACCACTTCGGCGCTAACACCCACCGTTCATACTGAATACATGCTAGGGCTGTCTCATATAGGACTGGTGCATTGTTGCCCGGTTTTACCGGAGCCATCGCCTGAAGACGTCCCTGTTCTTCACCAGACCCACTCAGCATTAATGTCTAACTAAAAGGACAAGCAAAAAAGTCAGGGAATCGGAGAATCCAGAGGTTGATTGCTAAGAGACAGACTGAGGATGGTTACTCAGAAGCTGAGGCATGCAGCTCTTGAGTATGGGAAAAACAAATAATTTGCACAGGTCTCTGAAGATGCAAAAGTGGGTATATGCAGGTTGACTGAAACAAAATGAATAGGTAAGTGTATGAAAGAAAGTGAATATGGAGGGGCATATGTACTGGAGTAGGTAAAATTGAGATGGCGAAGGAGTACATATGCCATATTCTTGGAAACAAATGAAACGAGAATAAAAGGGAGTCTGTATTGGTTGGTTCAAGGATAGTAAGGGTAAATGAACGGATCTTGAATTCGGTTTTTATTAAGCTTTGCCATATAAATGATGAAGCTTGTTTCCATCAGTATTGTTAAGCTTTGCTGTATAAATGGCGAAGCATGCTGTTTTCGTAAATATTATTACTATTTGCCTTTGCACTATTTTTTTTTTTTTTTCAAAGAACTTGATGAAATTATACTGGAAGGTACCCTAGGGTAACCTAAGAACTTGTGCCAAATATAAATGGCCTTGACTTACTTTTGACGGTCATATACTAATTTTTGGTGCAAAAAAATGCATATTTGAAAATGAAATCTCATAAACTAATTGAGATACAGCTCTTTGGTTGAAAATCCTATGATAAAAAATGTTTGCTGAGAATTTTGGCTGAATATTTTGTCGTTTAGCCTTGTGGAAATTAATGAAGTCAAGTCTGCTCAGTGTTGTCTTTGTCACATGTTTTAGAGAAAACCACAAAAGCTGTAAAGCTGAAACCTTTCAGAAATATAGTTGTGATTCCTCGTATTATCTGAGAGGAATATAGTTACAGTTAAGCATACAGTTAGCCAGGTATTGAGACAAATGTAAAATGTACCCATGCTGTCTTCCACATCATTGTCTTCAGATCCTGTTGATATTACACAAGAAGCTATCTTAGGTTATTCTAAGTACATGTTCTTCCAACTATGAATGGCCTTGAACTAATTTTAAAGGTCACAGACTTGTTTATGATGCCAGAATTTCATCCCTTATATACCATAAATAGTTATGGCAAAACTTCAGAATTTGTGGCTTCACAATAAGTAAATGGGTGACTAGTTAGTCTCCACCAACTACATAGGTGGAGACTATTGTTTTTGCTGGTATTAAATTATTATTCCTGCCTCAGAGTCTCGCGACCATTCCAGGCGAACCGGGGACTACAGAAGGAATCTGAAGGGCCCAGGTTATGGGTCCACTCATGGCCAATTGCTGATGGAAAAAAAAAATCCAAATCTTTTATGCACAGTGGAAGGGCATGGCAGGAAGAGTCATATCAGCACTGCAAGTGAACGAGAAAAGTTGGTCAAGCCTACTGGAGATTTCAATCTGACCTGTACGAGGAATTTGGTGGGTTAACTTGGACCAATTTCCACTGAATTACTACAGAATTTACCGTGCCTTGGCCTATGAACACTACTGAGGTGTCCTGTTCATGTCTTACTGACTGCTAGTCATGGACCTCCATCCGGAACAGTAGATAGAGACTAGTGACTGTCCGCAGGACAGTTACAGAGTTCTATTTATTATTATCATTCCTATTCCTTGCACTTTTCTTCTTCGATCTTAATGATATTATATATGAAGATACCCTAGAATAACCCAAATACTTGTGCCGTATATAATTGACCTTGACCTATTTTTGAAGTTCACATAATCATTCTTATTCAAAAAATTGCATTTTTGAAATGGAAGTATCTCAGAAACTACTTGAGAAACAGCTGTTTGATTGGAAATCCTATGATAAAAAAGTTTGCTGAGAATATTGTTTTAATATTTTGCCATTTAGCATAGTGTACCGATTTCAAGTCTGATTAGTGTTTTCTTTGCAACACATTTTAGAGAAAACCACAAAAGCTTTAAAACTGTAACTTTTCAGATATGTAGCTGTGGTCCCTTTTATATCTGAAGGAAACATGGTTACAGTTGAACCCTTCCATGGCCGTGGGTCCGGAATTTGTGTGCGTCCCTGACCGATGCCGGGGCTATTTTCTGAAGTTTCGAAAATAGATTTTTTTTTTCCTTGGCATATTGAAGAGGAAGTTCCAACGCACCTGGCTGTGTAAATTTCAGTTTCCTAGACCCATCCTGTGGCGTGCAATCGAACGCGGAAGTTTCGTCAGTTTGGGCAGCTCATATTAGTCACACGCAGGTATTGCACTGACGCAACATCACACTTTTTTTTTTTTTACCAAAAAACATTGTCAGTGGTGCTGAAAAGGTGTGAACTAACTATATTTGTGTATTTTGAAGTTTTTCAGTACATAATATGCGAGGTTTGTAAAAAATTATATTATGAATTTATTTTGTATGTGTCGGTGTTCAGTGTGTTAATGGTAGTATCAACTTATTTTTGTAGTCTGGGTGATCGAGTTTGTTGGAAAAGGGAGGCGAGAGTGTCTCTTTTCAGACCTAAAGGAGATAAACGTTATCCCTTCAGTGTACAGGCTGGACAATGAGGATTGAAATGTGAGACGACCTGCCATTCGCACCTTGCATGAGCTGATTAGCGGGAAGGGAAGGAAGGCCTTTCCACCCACGAAAGCATCACATGAACACGGAAAACTTTCCTGTTATGCTTGTGAAAAGCAAAGAATATGTAAAATGATTCAAAACAGTAAAACAAACCTGAGCAAATAGGTAAAGATACCAAACAAAAATTGATTTTTTTTTCATGTTTTTTTGTGTTTAGGCCTGTGTTTATTTATAATCGCAAACAGGGTGGTTGTGTGTGTCTCGCAAGGGAGGAGAAAGATTATATTTCCTGTCTAGGTCGAGATAATGGGTATAGCTATGTGTGTTTAGACATGACCATGAGCGAGAAACTCGTACATCCACTCGTCACGGCAGCAGTTGGTGAACTAACAAATAAGTGTGAGAGTGAGAGCTTGAAGTAAAGGTCAGTCTCATGTCCCAAATGTTCGTTCACTTCCCCCAGATTTTCAGTTTTCTAGAAGTCGCACTGTATCTAAACCAGTACAACAAACCTGAGCAAATAGGTAAAAATACCAAGACAAAAATGTATTTTTCTCTTATTATCATGTCATTTTTGTTTGTGCCTGTATTTTTTCCTACTCATAAACAGGGTGGTTATGTCTGTTTCGCAAGAGAGGACAAGGATGATATTTCTGTCTGGGTCGAGATAATGGGTGTAGTTGTGCTTATTTAGGCATGGCCACAAGCGAAAAAATTGAAAATTCACTCATCACAGCAGCAGGCTCTTAACTGCTTGATGGGGTGTATGGAAGTGTAGTGAAGGTCAGTCTGAAGACTTTCAGAACGTTTGTTCAATTCCCACAAATATTTGCCGTTTTTTTTTTTTTTTTTTTAGGCCGTGCTCAAAGTAGGCCGCGCTCAAACGACACCTGCGGCCATTTATTGGTTAAACGTCATTCGACGCCGGCAGCCACGGAGGGATTAATCATAAAGTTAGCCAATTATTGAGACAAATATAAAATTTACCCATGCGTTCTTTGACACCTTCTTTCTCCGATCTTTTTGATATTATACAAGAAACTACCTTAGGGTCTTCAGATGTTTTTAATATTACACTTACCTTATATACCATAAATAATTATAGTGAAACTCTGTCCTTAAGTGTGTCCATATTGTTTTTTCTCATAAACTTAACGTTCAGATAATCAACCAATACCTTTTGAAATTCAGTAAGATTCCTGGGTCTACATTTGGCCAGTCAGCTCATTTGGAGAACACATTTAAATCATTTGCTTGATTCTTGTAGTACAAAAGGTAACATCCTTAAGTTTCTTTTCGGTAAATTGTGGGGAGAAAACAGAACATCTTTATCGATGGTGTATAAGTCCCTTATCCTTTCTAAACTTAACTGGCTCACAAGTGAATTGGTCAGCATCGGATGCAGTGCTTCATGGACTGGATGTGCTTCAGAACGTGTGCTTGCGTATGTGTCTTGGAGCCCTCCAATGTACTCGTGTGGAATAGTTGAAAATGAAAGCTAATTTGCCTCCCCTCCGTCTACAATGAGACCACCTACTATTTTCTTAGGGTATCACCACTCACTGTAAATGCTCACTTGGCCTCCTCACTTGTCGGATCCTCCTACAGTGGGAATACCTGCTGTATGCAGCCCTCAAGTGGGTGGCTGTGAGGCTTTACTTCCTCAGTGAGGCGTTCGGATATGACCTTTCTAATATGTATCAAATTTTAACAGCAAAAATAGCACCCTGGGAGTCACTTACCACCAGCAACAACACTGGCTACCCAGCACTATGTCCAGTGAGCCGGAAGGGGAGGTCCGACAGTTGTTCTGGATGATACTCATTACAAACCTAGCATGATTCCACTCGTACACCGATGGCTCTAAATTAGATGAATGTGCTGCATCCGTCTTTGCATGCCCTCCCCCCCTCCCATACTTCTGTATTTACTGCCGAACTCTTTGCCATATATCAAGCTATAGACTTTGCTTTGCATTCAAACCACGACTGTTTTGTCATTTTTTCTGACCCTAAGTCTTCCCTTCAGGCACTTAATTCGTGTAGGACTGATTCACATGAGGTCCTTGGCCGCATTATGAATAACCTGCACACGTGTGCTAAATCCTTCTCTCTGATTTCGGAGCCTGGTCACTGCGGTATTTACGGCAATGAGCAAGCTGATGTGCTAACTAAATCGGCTGTAGAACTCAAGGAGACTTGGGACATTCCTCATTAGCTGCAGTCTAATCTCTCTTTCAGAAAGAGTTCATTTCATCTACTGTGACGAAGTCAGTGGGCTGACCTGGTAATTCCATCGGTCAAAAGGACCGTATGTGACTGGTCCAGTTCCTTCCGAGCAAACAGGCAGGAGAAGATTCGTTTAGCCCGCGTCCGCATAAATTCCACCTTACTGACACATATGTTACCATATATTAACAGACAGTTTCCACCGAGATGTACTACTTATGACGCAGTGTTATCTATCAGTCACATCCTTTTGTACTACAGTAGGTATGGCCTGCTGGGGAACGTACTTCTCTGGCTGCCTACTGTAGGACAAATGCGCTTCCTTTCACGTTTGATTCTGTCTTGCGTGATAGAGACGTTGGTGTAACTAATAAATTGATGACTTTCCTGAAAGAGACCAGACTGCTCAGAAAGTTGCGATTTATTTTATGAACTTGGTTATGGTTTACTTATTTGTTGTCTATATCTGTTTTTATACTTTTTTATTTTTTTCTATTTCAATTTTATTTTTATGTTTTGTTTGTATATAGGGTCATGGTTTTTGTACATGTGTATATTCTTCAATGCACGTTTATATAATTGTGAAATACAGGAGGTTACATTTATTTAACTGTGTATTCTTTTTCTTTTGTTCAGGACTATTAAGTTTGTACTTGTTCTTTTTTTTGTATTATTTTAAAGTAAAATTGTTTTGTATTTGATAATATTGTAGCAGTATACTATTGAGTTTATATGTGATGTATAAATGAAAGTATATGTCTTGGTACAATCGATGTATACTTTATTATTTAGTTTCATAATCATGAATAATAATACTGGTACGAAGCAAATACAAATATTTCAAACAATTAATCTGGCATTCATAATTACCGATTTTCGCTGGCCTAATGCCCCTATAGAGTGATGGCCATTTATTGAAAAAAGAAAAAACTTCCTTATTTTTGCTACGCAATAATAATATGTAATTAGTTTATCTATTCTTCTAGGAGAGAACCATTTCGCAGGATTTTGGCCTTTTGTATCTTTCTTGCATTTAAAAGTATGGAAGTAGAAATACAAGAGTATGTAATGTTATGTGTATATCATTCAACATAGGACCAAACAACGAGAATAAAAAGAAGAAAATGGAGTTCTGAAAATACAGAAACATCCTTGAAAAGTGAGACAGTAGTGACTGTGGGTTTCCAACTCAGGAAACGAATGCTAAAATGGGGAATTCTATGAAATGTGGGGTTGATGGAGAGCGAGGAGTATCTACTCAGAGAATGGGAATGGCAGTGCTCTGGTTAATCTTCCAGGAATGGCATTGCGTTGGCTAATACCGCCTTCAGACTCTGATCCATACGCCCAATCGTAATTGATGCAAATGGTAGAAGATGAAGCAGACTGAACAAAAGACAGTGACAATGTGCGTGGATGACCAGATAATAATGTCTGCGCTTGTTCCAGACTGTACAGAGGACTGGGGAGCAGCGTGACTAATCGTTATGCAGTAGTGTCAAGAATAAAAATTAATGGGCGAACAGACGTTGAGCAATACTGGAGGAAACAGTTTTTGCAAATGGATTAGAAAGGCTACAATTAGAGGAAAGAAAGTGAGGTACAAGAGGAAGAAGCAGTAACTTGATTTGGGTCGGGTGGAAGGGACTGAAGCTGTGAATATTTCACAGGATATACCTATATAGCGTGAGACTTGGTGTACGAAGCTAGAGGAGGGGATAAAAAGGTAGAAGAGGTAAAAATAATGAGCTGTAGGAGAGAGAGAGAGAGAGAGAGAGAGAGAGAGAGAGAGAGAGAGAGAGGAGGGGAGGGAGTACAGGAACTGGGATTATAAAGAGATGAAAGAAGAGAACTGTATTTTGAGAAAATCGGTAAGTGAGGGCATGGAAAGGTGGAATGAGGAGTATTAAGACAGCCCTGGTGTAACATGGAGATAATGTAAGAAACTGTTTCGTAGTTGGTCAACAAAAAAGACTAGATGGTAAGGGAGGTAGCAGACGGATGAAAGCTGTAAAAGGTAGAATAATTGTGGAGAAAAAGCAAGCAGATAAAGAAGAAAATCTTTCGAGGTGTTTAGAATCAAGAACGGAATAAGTGCCAGTAGGAGCTTTACTGGGAATGGCTGAAAAAGAAAAGACAAGACGGAGGAAGGAATCAGTGACATGGAAGTTGAGACACCAAGAAAGTTAAAATGGAAAAAACACCAGGAAGTTACAAGGTGGGGTAAAATGTTGAAACATAAACTATATAGTGACTAAATTGGTTTGAAAATATGCAGATTGACCTGGGAGGACGACAAAGTGCCGGAGGACTGACAATCAAATAAAATAGCTTCTAATTTCCATGTTTTGCGGAAAATGGGAAAATTGTGTCAGTTATAGGGATATTCTTCATGTAAGCTGGGTGGGAAAGATATATAAAAGGATATTTGTCAACAGTTATCAAAAGAGTCGAAGAATTGGTTAAAAAAAAAAAAAAATATGTGAGGATATCAGAAAGGAGGTGGGGTGCGATGACCAAATATTCTTTCTGAAATGTAAAGTTGAAAAATATTTTGTGGAGGAAAAGACTTTGTATGCTACCTCCACAGACGTGGGGAAAGCAAATGAAACCCAAGGAACGTGGAAAGTGTTAAGAATATGTGGAATATATGGGGATTTTTAAAATTCGCTCAAGAGTCTGTGTGAAGATAAAAGGGTGACACTGCATATGGAGAAAGAAGCAAATGAGTTCTTTGATTAAAACTCTGGACTGAAACAGAAGTGAACAATGGATTTCTGGCGCTAGGTATCAAAGACCACGTGACACAGCTTCAAAGCAAAGCTATATGGAACAGAAACAAGAAAAGTGAAAAGGAGATTAACAAGAAATGGTAACATCACAGTAAAAACATTCAAGAAACTATGGACATAAGATATGGCTAAAAAATCAATAAAATGTAGGAGAAAAAGTATAAATTTAAATGGAGCAGAAAAAGCCAATGCAAAATAAATACACCATTAGATGGTTCACAGAAAAGGTCTGGGATTCAATCAAAATAGTAACTAAGAAAGGGGGACGACCAAGGCAAAGTAGAGAAGGAAGGGACTGGCGACGAACACCGCTATAAAGAGGGCAATCGAGAACATAATGAGCTAACAGGGTCGTGTCACAATTTGAACAATGTGGTGGAGGATCTTCAGACATCAAATAGCCATGAGTCGGACAGATAGGGTCAATCCTGAGACGTGCCAACGCCGACTCCCAACGGCGAGTATGAGGACAAAGAGCGGGCCAAGGTGTCACGAAGAGTTTAACAACATTAAGTTTGGCACTAGCAGCTGAGGACTAGCAAGACTGACAGGGGCTGAGTAAGATACCTATAGACAGAAAACAAGTTTGACACAGGGACAGAATGTAATGGTATGCGGAGTGATCTGATGCCAACACGAGCTGCTACGGCATCAACGGTCTCATTGTCTAGGATACCCACTTGACTATGCACCATACAGAACTCTGCAGACTTATGCTTCACTGACAATCGGAACAGTCATTCTAGAATCCGCACAAGAGAGGGAGACCGTTTGACTGATGCAGAGACGTGTTATGTCCCCATGGCTTTTCAGTATACTGTATAATGTGTTAGATGAGATGCATGAGAAACTTAAGATAACTAATCCTTAGATAATTTCAAGTAAAATAATGCAACATCAATGTGGGTTCTATTCTCAGTCCTTCCAGACCTGCATTTGTTAATGACCTTATGTGTGAAGTATGAGCATGACCAATTTCATCCATAAAATCTTCAGCAAGAACTAAACCCATATTGACAAGGTATTTTCATTCAAAATTAGCCAAAGAGTAACCTGAAGTTTTTTACATACCTCGCGGGGCATCCTGCATATGCATAATGTTATAAATGAAATACCAAGTTGGCCAGTGGATTTACGAGAGACCTTAGCGAGAGAGAGTAAGGTTTGGAAATGCCTGTACTTTTGTTTTCCTATAATACTTTTGTATGAAGTGATGATAAGTAGCGGTTGCAAAGCTTGGTGAGAGTCTGGAAGTGTTTGTAAAAAACAAAGTTTGGAGATGAGGGTAGTAAAGAGTAAATTTATGGTCTTTGGGAGGAGAGAAGTCTCGGAGGGCATCGTGAGGCTGAATATTTAGGAAATGGAGAACGCACTTGGCTTTATATGTTTTTGCACTGTAATGAGCAAAATAAGTTTAGAGGATGAAGTGCAAGAATGGGTGCACCATGGAAGGAACAATGGATATACACTGAGGGCAGTGATATGTAGCAGGGAAGTGAATGCTAAATTAAAGAAATTCCATGGCAGATATCTGATTCCCACTCTAGTGAATGAATGTGAAACTTGGAATATGTTGCAAGGATACAAATCAAGAGTGAGAAGAGTGGAAATAAGCTCAGAGAAGTTTGTGAAGTAACGTGGAGAAACAAACAGACAAATTAAGAAGTTTGATAGGGTATGGTGTTAGAGTTGTTCTGAAAAATGTTGGACGTATCCTGAGGTGCATTTCCCATGTGGAGAGAGTGGAAAATGGGAGACCGGCAGGATAGTGTATGTGCCTGAGGAGGAGAAGGGGAGAAGAGGGAGGTCGAGGATAGAGTGGAGAAGGGAGATGAGGTTGATGTGAAATGGAGAGAATAGCCTGATGGCGGAGGACAGGGTAGCCTGGAGCCAAACTGTTTATGGTCATCCTCTGATCGAATCTTCCATTTTATAGCACACCATCACCTTCAGTGGAATGGCATCATTATTATATATTTTTTCTCTACTTGACCACTACCGCAGTGGTCTAGTGATTAGTCCCAGGTTTTGATTCCTGGTGTGGGTAGTTGGATGACTCATCTCACTGTCCTTCCATTCACTGTGCGTTGGTAGGAAGAATGGGTACCTAGGGTAGTACTTAGAGGAAGTATGTGTGGTAACTAGGATAGCCTTGGCTCCCAGGATAATGAGTGAATAACCCTCCCCTGGCCCAATGGCCTAACTTACGGATATGAGCACCGCGGGTCATTCAGGTTAGGAGACTCTTTTTGAACTTAATGGTTAACTAATGCTTTCATTAACCCAGTCATTACTTGAGGATCATCTGTATCTATATATAAAATGAGATATCATACACAGAATTAGACTGACGTCACCTGATTTCAGAAGTTAATAAGTTGTTCTGTGCTCGGCGTTGGCTTCCCTATTAGTGTCCCCTCATTTACCTGTTCTACTGATTATCAAAGTCGGCAAAATGATACTATAATTCATTGTATTAGGGATATTTGTAGGTTGTCGTAAATTAATTAGTCAATCTTCTCATCACATTATATTTATCAAACTAATCTTGCAGGTAACATTTTGAAATCACTTTATTCATCATTCATGATAGTTCACACACAGAGAGCATGAATGAATTTACGTATTCCTTTGCTTATTTATTTAATCATTTATTTGTTGGTTTATTTATTTACCTTACTATTTATTGATTAATTTGTTTATTTCATTCATTTTTTATTTTTTATTTTTATTTTTATTTATTTAGATTTATTTCATTTGCTCCAATATCTTCCTAAATTGGTCCCTAGGGACAATGTTCATTAAACCATTCAATAGGGAGATCAGTCAGGAGTGTGCCGGCATCACACGTCGTTTCACTGTGGATCTTGTTCAGCAGTGTGTCTGAGTTCAGCACCAGCCAGTACACGTCACAGCCGCACGTCAGCGGGTTGCCTATGGTTGTCAGGACAGGAGAAAATACAAGTAGCACATTAACCCATAATTTTTTGTCGATTGCCTATTTATCTATTCATTACTTAATCTTAAACTAAATATCAAAAAATCTACCTAAGCCCCTCCTTCCATTCCACCTAAATCCACCTTACACCCCACCAAATCCCCCGTCTCAACTTACCCTTAATCCTCCCTTTCATCCTAATTTCCACCCACTCTTACTTGTTCATTGTATGTAAATAATTAGTTCATTGATATAAAACAAACAGTGCGAAGGGAAAACCATTTTATATCTGACACTTATTTAAGAAATAATCCTTTGGAAAAAAGTGTTTGATCTTTCTGAAGGTAACTAACTACATATTACAACTGATGTCCCACAACTGATTTATTGATAAAATAATTGAGGGGCTGTCTACACTGTCTTAGGCCTACGCTTGAAAGTACATCGGTTATTTCCAAACGACATAAGTCTTAGTGAGAAAAAAGAAATGAGGTCAAATATAAGCATGGCAGTATCCCTACTGGAAGGAAGCAACACAGGAGAAACTGACTAGATGTATGATACTGAAGGCTAAAGCATTTAATTACATAATGTACTTCGGCAACGTGTTTGAACTGTTACAGTACTTAAACAACAATTCCGGACGGTTACCATGAACCTGTCCGCTCTGTAGCATAAGGGTTAGAGTACTGGTGCGGTCAGCTGGTGCCACCTAGATCAGGTGCCAATTTAATCTTCATAGATTGGTTGATAAAATGAGTGCCTACGGCACCGCATAGGGTAGGTAACTGTGGCAGCATAAAGCAGATAATATACGGGTCTTACATCGAAGGATAAATGGCGAATAACCCACCACAGGCTCAAAGGTCTAAGTCACGGAGATTAACTGAGTGCCTCATGTTACCTTTCCTCACTTTTACTTACCTATATTATTATCCGTGTTACTTGTATGGATATCAGGTACAATATAAAGCAAACAGCAGAGCAAAGTAGGACAAGGTCATATTACCAACGTCCTCAATTTCCACTGCCACTGCAATAGTCCTCATTCCAATCATTACCATTATTCCCATCCATGATCACCGTCCTCGTCACCACAATCGTCACTTGTAGCTATTACAGTCACTACAGTCCTCTGTCATCATCCCTCAGCACCATGCATTGTCTTTCACCACCACATTCACCACTGCAGTTATCGATACACCTATAACAACGGTTAATGCCACTTCCTTTTCATAACCGCAAATATCACAATAGTTCACCATCACAACCACCCCATTAACACTACCATACCAGCACACTCGACCACCTCCACCACCACACCGTCACCATCACCACATCTTCACCACCAGGACACCCTCACCACCACCAAATCCTCACCACAACCACACTTTCACAGCCAACACACCCTCACCACCACCATACTTACCACCACTACCACACCCTTTCTACCACCACACTCTCACCACCACCACACCCTCACCACCACCACACCCTCACCACCACCACACCCTCACCACCACCACACCCTCACCACCACCACACCCTCACCACCACCAAGACACCCTCACCACTTACACAGACTCACCTCCACCACGCCTTTCCCACCAACACACCCTCACCACCACCAACACACCCTCACCACCACCAACACACCCTACCACTTACACAGACTCACCTCCACCACGCCTTTCCCACCAACACACCCTCACCTCCACCACCACATCCTCACCACCACGAACACACCTTCATCACCACCACACCCTCACCAATAACACCCTCACCACCACCATACCCTCACCACCAACACACCCTCACCACCACCAACACATCTTCACCATCACCACAACCTCACCACCACAACTACATCCTCACCACCACCACCACCACACCCTCGCCACCATCACACCTTCACTACTACCACACCCTCACCACCAATACACCCTTACCACCAACACACCCTCGTCATCAACACACCTTCGCCACCACCAAATCCTCACCACAATCACCCTTTCACCACCAGCATACCCTCACCACCACTACCACACCCTCACCACCATCATACCCTCACCATCACCATACCTGCACCGCTACCACACCCTCACTACCACCACACTCTCACAACCACCACACCCTCACCACCACCACGGCTTCACCACCACCACACCCTCACCACCAACAACACATCCTCACTACCTCCACAGCCTCACCTCCACCACGCCTTTCCCACCAATACATCCTCACCTCCACCACCACACCCTCACCACCACCAACACACCTTCACCACCATAACCCCCTCACCAAGAACACCCCCACTACCACAATACCGTCACCACCAACACACCTTCACTATCACCACACCCTCACCACCAATACACTCTCACAACCACCACCACACCCTCACCACCACCAACATACCCTCATCACGAACACTACACCTTCACCACCACACCTCCACCACCACACTCTCACCACCACCAACACTCCCTCACCACCAACATACCTTCACCATCACCAACACACCCTCACCATCACCACCACACCCTCACCACCACCAACACACCCTCACCACCACCACACCCTCACCACCACTTACACAGCCTCACCTCCACCACGCATTTCCCACCAACACACCCTCACCTCCACCACCACATCCTCACCATCACGAACACACCACTACCACCACACCCTCACCAAGAACACCCTCACCACCACCATACCCTCACTACCAACACACCCTCACCACTACCAACACACCTTCACAATCACCACACCCTCACCACCACAACTACATCCTCACCACCACACCCTCCCCACCACCACACCCTCACCACCAATACACCCTCACCACCAACACACCCTCGTCATCAACACACCCTCGCCACCACCAAATCCACACCACAATCACCCTTTCACCACCAGCATACCCTCACCACCACTACCACACCCTCACCACCATCACACCATCACCATCACCATACCTGCACCACTACCACACCCTCAATACCACCACACTCTCACAACCACCACACCCTCACCACCACCACGGCTTCACCATCACCACACCCTCACCACCACCACACCCTACCACCACCATACTTACACCACTGCCACACCCTCACTACCACCACACTCTCACAACCACCACACCTTCACAACCAGCACGGCTTCACCACCACCACACCCTTACCACCACCAACACATTCTCACCACCTCCACAGCCTCACCTTCACCACGCCTTTCCCACCAACACACCCTCACCTCCACCACCACAGCCTCATCACCACCAACACACCTTCACCACCACCACACCCTCACCACCACCAACATACCCTCATCACGAACACTACACCTTCACCACCACACACCTCCATCACCACCACCACACCCTCACCACCAGCAAAAACACTCTTACCACCAACACACCGTCACCATTACCAACACACCCTCACGACCAACATGCCCTCTCCACCACCACTACACCCGACCACCTCCACATCCTCACCACCACCATACCCTCACCACCAGTAGACCCTCACCACCACCACCACCACACCATTACCATCATCAACAAACCCTCACCACGAACACTACACCTTCACCACCACACACCTCCATCAAAACACCCTCACCACCACCAACACACCCTCACCACAAGCACACCCTCACAACGGACATGCCCTCTCCACCACCACTCACCATCATCATACTCTCACCAATAACGCCCTTACCACCACCACACCCTCACCACCAGCACACCTTCACCATCGCCACACCCTTACCACCAACACACCCTCACCACCACCACTACACCCTAGCCATCACCACACTCTAACTACCATCACCATCCCCTCATCACCACCACGCCCTCACCACCAATACACCCACACCACCACCACACCCTCACCACCACCACACCCTCACCACCACCACACCCTCACCACCACCACACCCTCACCACCATCAAACTCTCACCACCACCACTACACCCTAGCCATCACCACACTCTAACTACCATCACCATCCCCTCATCACCACCACGCCCTCACGACCAACACACCCTAACCACCACCACACCCTCACCATTAACACACCCTCATCACACTACACCCTCACCCCCTATACCCTCACCACCACAACTACATCCTCATCACCACCACACCCAAGCAGCCATCACCACACCCTCACCACCAACACACACCAACCACTACCACACCCTCACCATCACCACTATATGCACACCTCCATAACTACATCCTCACCACCACCACATCCACATCACCACCACCACACCCTCACCACCACTACACCCCCACCTCCTGCACCACCAGTTTATACAGTACCTCTAAGATCGATAGCGTCGTCATTATTGACTTGATCAAGGAGTCCTTCCCAGTTGTCTCGAGACAGGAGAGTGATCTCGTTGCTCCTCAGGCTCACTCGGGCTGTGGGGTCCAGGGCTTCGCACAGAGAGCAGAGGAAAAGGAGTTATTTTTTTCTTATCTATTTATTTGTTTACTTGCATATTAATTAATTAATATACATATTTATTTATATAGCTATCATTTCTGAATAAAACTGAGTGCTTTAATGCGAAGAAGGACCAGGACTCTAAAGTGACAAACGTGTTCAGTCAAAGATTAAAAAAAAAAAAAAATTAACATTGATTTATCCAGGCTATTTTAGTCAAAAGGAATAATGTGACAGGAAAGACTAAATGTTGATCAGTAGTATATAGCACTGTTACTTTCCTTGTCCATTGCAATGAGGCTCACTGGACAAAATGTACTGTGGGTCACAAAAGTATCGGTGCACAGGGGGTCCGATGCCTACCGAAAACATTCGATCAACTGCTGACATTACCAACGTCTCATTGTATATGAACAATGTCTCTATATTTATACGTAATAATATTTGCTTTATATTTGCAAGAGGATATTGCTAGTTGGCCACATATGACACCTCCCGACATCAGGGTTGCCAACATTTGGTAAGTCGGACAATAATAATTCAGCGGCCATCGTTCTGTGGTCCCAAATATTTCACGCATATTGTGTACCGATACTTCTGTGACCCATAGTACATACTTACGTTGTTTTTCTTCTGGCTACAGAACCTATATTTTAATTTTGTATTAATCCGCCTCTGGGCATCGATTTGACAGTCTTTTTTCAAAGGCCCGTCTGTCCTCCTACATCCCACACACGTTTAGGTTTTACACTTCAGCGCTAACATCCAGCGCATTAAATGAGCACATGCTAGGGCTGTCTCATTCTGGGCTAATGTAATGGTATTACGGGGATGTTTCCATTAAATAGCACTCCGTTCCCCTCCAGTATTCACTGCACAACAAAACATGAAGACATCTAGCTGTCTCCAAAACTTGTATCTTGCTTACAAACTTATAGTCTCCTTTTGTTGGTGTTACCTTTTCTTTCTTTCTTTCCCTCCCCCCCTCTTTTTTTTTTTTTTTTTTTTTTTAATAACGTGCTCAAATTAAGAACATAGACCAAAATGTATATTCATCACTGAAAAGTTTGGAACTGTTAATTTACAATATCAGAATTAGACATAGGGATGCGAATAGGGAGGAGCTGCGTAAAATTCTTGACGCGATTTCCGCTGGAAGTGCCAACGGTTTTCCAAGAGTGTTTAGGTTTTCGGCTTTTCAACGACATTCCTTCGGTACTGATATATATATATACAATTCCTTTATGACAGCATGTACTTAACAAACAAGACAGTGTTGGATGATTAATGAATAAAGTTTTATGAATCATAAGACAATACAGTAGTCAGGATCATTTCTCCTAAATGCCTTGATAGCACAACGAACTATCTGTTCTCACAAGAGATGTTTCCTAATTCTGTTCATGTACCAGACTTTGACTGTTGACAAGACTCTCCGTTCACTGAGGTCTATAATTATGTACCCGCAGGTACAGTAGACAGTTGGTGCTTTCTCTGCTGGCATGGAGTTAATGTGCATTTCCACTGACTCACATTACACCAATCGCATACTCTTTGCCCAACAAGTACCTTATCATTTCAACCTTATTTGTTGTTTTTGTTAAACCCTAGTCTCTGTCCGAGCAGACCAGTCGAACGCAGGTAGGATATTGCCCCTAAGGTATCGTCCTATTGGTTTCCCATACCGTCGATGTTGTGTCTGCGCCTAAGTGTGGCATGTGCTGTGCAGTGCCCCATTATGTAGGTTATATTGTGCAGGCGTATTCTGCGAGCGGGGCACGTGTCATCTGAGATTGCACCCAAGCCAAATCTATGCTAGTAGTTGAGGAGGGCTGGGTGGTGTCTTGATCAAAGCCTGGCTGGGTGAACTCTAGCAGATCTGTTTAAGGACACTTCTGACGGATAGATGTTGTGATGAGGGGAGAGGGGAGGTTGTAATATAGCGATCTGATTAAAGTGTTGTATTGTTCTGTGCGTGAAATGGGTATAAGTATGTAAATGAGTATGTAGATGGAATGTCTGGAGTTAGGATATTGCTGAAATGGGTGTGGTGATATGAAGCCACTGAATGTGCAGTGAGGTTGAATGGTGAAGAAATGGATCTGTGAGTGCATTAAGTACTTGGGTAGTGTGATGAGTAAGGATGGAAGTTCAGAGGATGAAGTGCTTGAAAGGGAAAGGTTACTGATTATTTGAAAGCAGTGATAAGAAATAGAGAAGTGACCATGGAAGTAAAAAAGTCGATGCATGATAGTATTCTGATACTAATTCAGACGTACGGAAGTGAAGCTTGGACCTTGTTAGAAGGACACAAGTCCAGACTGATAGCTGTGGAAATGTGTTATCTGAGAGAAGCATGTAGAGTTACATGGGGAGACAGACTGGCAAATAAGGATATGAAAGAGCATTGTAGTGTGGATGTGGATGTGATCGAAAGCGTCAGGACAAATACACTGAGGTGGTTTGGCCATGTGGAGAGGATGGAGAGCGGGAAACTAAAGAGAAGAGTGTATGTGAGTGAGGTGGAGGGGGGGAGAGGGAGGGGGAGGCCAAGGATGAGATGGAGAGATGGAGTGGAGAGGTATATGAGAGAGGATGAGTGTGAGGTGAGGGGAGAGCAGTGAAATGGAGGGGGACAGGGCGATATGGAAGCGAATTGTTTTGGGTCACCCCTCACGGGATTAAGGCGTCTAGTAATAGATAGATAGAGTTTTTTTTGTTTATGGTTTTGTTGGAAGACTTTATCATGTAATGATATCGGTGTTTTCTTGTACCACAGACTGCTACATAGAATTATGTGCCTCTCATACAACGAAATATGATCTGACAGGGAGAGCTTTTGTTTCATGGTATATGTGAGATGTGCAGTGGTTTTGATGCATGCAGTAATGATGAGTAGGGATTTGTTTTGTATGCTTTGCAAGGTGTTTTGTTGATTCATAAATAGGATGAGGCCCATCCAAGAAAGGCACTGGACATAACTGATCTAATATATTATTTGTTGAGAAGGAAGAGTGTTTCTTTTTGTTGCCTAAAGTGAGTCCCTGTAAGTGCCCTTAAGTGCGTTGAGTCCGGAGTGCACTGGCTTTTTATGTCTATGCTGTGAAGTGTCATTGTTATGCTGTTGTGATGTACATATCAGGCAACGTTTGTGGACATTTAAGATGGAGGAATTCCATGCATGTATAAACTGCAGAGTTTAGGTGAAAGAACAGAACCCTGTGGAAATCCACTGGGGAAGCTTCGTGTTCGTGAAGGCTTGACCTGGAGTGCAGCATGTGCTTGTCTACCAGATAAGCAGTTGCCAAGCCTGCGTTTGGTGTTCTCTTAATTTGAATTATAGGTTTAAGTGATTAGTTTGCACTGGGGTTTGGCATCTTAGAATTTTACTAATTTTAGTTGTAGAAGAAGTGCATGTTGTGCAAGTCTTACGGAGTTGGTGCCATCAGATGTGTGTTGTTTGAGGTTGGTAAGTAAGGTGACTGTGGAATGGAGTGTTCTAAAGCCATGTTCTGAAAGAGCATGGGGGATATGAGGTGAAACTTTGTCAATAATCACACGTTCATTTATCTTGGATAGTGTGCTGTATAGTGCTGTGGATCTGAAAGATAAAGGATCTGATGGATCATTGTTTGGTTTAAGTATAGTGATGATTGTTCCATGTCTTCAAATATTGGGAATGTTGCAGTGTATGTATGAGTAGTCGCTGATGCTTGTGCGAGCCTGGATGACTTGTGGTCCGAAATGTTTCAGGTATAGGTTGCTAATGCAATCCAGCCCTGTGCTTGTGTAGTTCATTGTTTCTTGATAATATTACGGGTCTGTTTTGGAATAAAAGAATTCCACCGTATATTCTGCCTAAGCAGAAAAGATTGTTTTCCGGGCTCAGTACATCTTGGTGTAAGGTGATATGTATGCGAAATGATTCACGATTATGTTTTTTTTTTATTTTTTTTTGTGAGGAAGAAGCAACCAAAGGCAACGAGCCCGCAAAACTTTTCCTTCCAAGAGAAAAACAAAATGCAAGAGAGAGCCAAATTCAAGATCCTATCATTTCGAGATGCGTGGACACACTGCGTTTGAAAGACTGGAAATCATAGGAAGCAGGAAATACAGACAGAGGGAGACAGTTCCAGAGTTGACCTGTTGCATAAATGAAGGACTGGGAGTAACATTTAACTCTTGCTTTAGAGAGTTCAATAGAAAAGGGATGAGAGTTTGTTGCTAGAAGGGTGCTACGCACCCGTTGTAGAGGTGGAGGAATGCATGCAAACAGTTCAGAGGAGCAGTGACTACTGAAGTAACGATAGAAAAGAGATATAGATGCAACAGTGCAGCAAAGAGACAGGTTGAAGGAGTCAGTAAAAGGTGGAGAGTTAATGAAACGAAAAGCCTTTGACTCCACCCTATTGAGAAGAGCTGTATGTGGGGAGCCTCCCCACACATTAGAGTTGTACTCCACGCAGGTGCGGATAAAACCCATGTATAGAGTCAACACCTGTGCAGGGGTAAAAAAGGAATGGAGTGGGCTTAGCACACCCAATCTCTTGGAAGCAGATTTTACAAGAGATGTAATATGATCTTTCAAAGATAAGTTCCGAGTAAATGAAACCCCAAGCATGTTCAAGGATGATGCAGGATTAGGGTGAATATTATTAAACATTAGTGGGTACACCTGTGGAAGATTTTGTCGGGTTGATAGGTGCAAAAACTGAGTGTTTGATGCATTAAAAACAACCAGATTATTTTTACCCGAGTTAGAGATTCGAGCCAAGTCAGAAATTAGGTGTGCCATAGCCTCATCCCTTGTTTGTTGAGGTAACTGCTGAGATGGACGTTGCGGGAATCGAATGGAAAGGTTAAGGGTGGAGTCATCAGCGTATATGAGTGGATAGGGTTAGCTGTACAGCTTAGAAGGTCACTGATGAACAAAAGGAAGAGAGTTGGTGATAGGACAGAGCCCTGAGGAACACCACTGTTAATAGATCTAGGAGAAGAACGATGGCTGTCTACAACAGCGGCTATAGAACGACCAGAAAGGAAGCTAGAGATGAAGGCACAGATAGAAGGATAGAAGTCGTAATTGGGCAATTTGGAAATTAAAGATTTATGCCAGACTCGATCGAAAACCTTTGAGATGTCAAGTGCAATGGCAAAGCTTTCGCCAAAGTCCCGAAAGGAGGATGACCAGGAGTCTGAAAGGTAGGTGAGATAATCGCCAGTGGAGCGTCCCTGACAGAACCCATACTGACGATCAGAAAGAAGGTTGTGATAGGAAAGATGCTTTAAAATTTTTCTTTTAAGAACAGACTCGAAAACTTTTGAAATACAGGATGTTAAAGCAATTGGACGATAGTTTGAGGGTTGGGAATGGTCACCCTTCTTTGGGACCGGCTGAATGAGAGCAAACTTCCAGCAAGAAGGAAAGGTACAAGTTGACAGACAAAGGTAAAAGAGTTTGCCTAGGCAGGGTGTAAGCACTGAAGCACAGTTCTTTATAACAACAGGAGGGACTCCATCACCCATATGCCTTGTTAGTACTGAGGCCAGCAATGGCAGAATATACATCAGCTGAAGAAATTTTAATGTCAGCCATGAGGAAGTCAGAGGGGGAAAGTGATGGAGGAACAGCACCAGAATCGTCTAATTTGGAATTGGACGAGAAAGTCTGAGCAAAGAGATCTGCTTTATCAGTAGAAGATATAGCTACAGAGCCATCGGAGTTTAAAATAGTTGGGAAGGATGATGAGGTAAAGTTGTTAAAAAGGTTTTTGGCAAAGTGCCAGAAGGAGCGGGAAGAATTCGAGTTAGAGAGTTGAGAGCATTTAGTACGGATGAAATTATTTTTAGCAGAGCAAAGAACAGACTTAACATGATTCTGGGCAGAAACATAAAAAAGATGTGATTCAAGGGTGGGTTGGCTCTGGTACCTTTTATAGGCCCTCTCCTTGTTGCGGATAGCATTAGAAGAAGTGTGATTAAACCAAGGCTTTCGTGCATTAGTCAAATGATACAAGAAAGGAGTGTATGCTTCCATGCCAGCGAGAATAATCTCCGTAATGCACAAAGCACACCCAGATGGCTCCCGGCCATGGCAGCAATAATCATTCCAGGAAAATCAAAGAAGTACTGCCTGAGGGCCTCCCAATCTGCGGATCCAAAGTGCCACAGACGACGTTTCTTTGTAGGGTCCGCAGGCTGTACTGGAGGAATAGGACAGGTTAAAGTGATAAGGTTGTGATCGGAGGAGCCCAACGGAGAGAAAAAATTAACAGTGTAAGCAGATGGATTAGTTGTAAGGAAGAGGTCAAGTATGTTGGAGCTCTCTGCAAGGTGGTCAGGGATACAGGTAGGGTGCTGTACAAGCTGCTCTAGGTCATTAAGGGTAGAAAAGGTGTAGGCTTGTTCACCAGGTGGATCACTGAAAGGAGAGGAGAGCCAAAGGTGGCGGTGAACACTGAAATCTCCTAGAATGGGGATTTCAGAGAAAGGAGAAATGGATAGAATGTGTTCCATCGTAGAAGTAAGATAGTCAAAGAATTTTTTATAGTCAGAAGAATTAGGAGATAAGTAAACAGCACAGATATATTTAGTCAGAGAATGACATGAAAGCCGAAGCCAGAGTGTAGAGAATTCAGAAAAATCGAGTTCAGGAACACGAGAGCAAGATAAGTTTTTGCGTATATATACTGTACACAACAGCCACCTTTGGCTTTGAAATGAGTACAGTATAGAGAAAGTACGAGGATACAGAAAAGGGTCTGCTGTCAGTTGCCTCAGACAGCTGAGTCTCAGTTAGAAAAAGAAGGTGAGGTTTAGAGAAGGAGAGGTGGTGATGAACAGAGCGAAAGTTAGAGGAAAGGCCACGAATGTTGCAGAAATGAAGAAGAAAAGAGTTGGACAGTGGTTCCAGGCATCATGAGTCGTCACCGGGAGAGGGGCAGAAGGTTGTTCTTTGTAAGAAGTGATATGTTCGATGTTGGAGGTGAAGGCACCGTGGGTTTGGGAGGTGTTTGTTTGTGACTTAGTGATGCTTTTAAGTGTTTTATAGAGCCGAAAGTGGTCCGTAGAATCATTGAGTGATGTTACATAGATTTTCCAATTCTTTGTTCTGTTTGTTTAAATTTTGTTGTATATTTCGTTGTTTCGTCGAGCAGGGCAGTACTCCCAAGGTGGATGGAAAGCTGATGACAGGGAGAGCTGGAGCTCCCGTTTCATCTGCCCTCGGGACTCGGTCCCGACCATCCCCCTTTGCTGAACGTTTTCAGTGTCTCAGTAACACAGAGAGTAGACCAGCATGCTCTCCAATACAAGTTTCTCCAACTATCAACACCAAACTATATGCACAATACACACCACACTTCCTTTCCAAAAATTTCAAAAAAATGGCGTCAAATAGCGTAGCCTCGGAGTCCCTAGGGAGGGGAACCATAAATGCCCCCACCTTCAGCCCCTCTCACGGTGACAACTCAAGGTGCCTGGAACCACTGTCTGACTCTCTTCTTCTTCATTTCTGCAAAATTCGTGGCCTTTCCTCTACCTTTCGCTCTGTTCATCACCACCTCTCCTTCTCTAAACCTCACCTTCTTTTCCTGAGACCCAGCTGTCTGAGGCAACTGACAGCAAACCCTTTTCTGTATCCTCCTACTTTCTCTATACTCATTTCAAAGCCAAAGGTGGCTGTTGTGTATATATACACAACAACTTATCTTGCTCTCATGTTCCTGAACTCGATTCTTCTGAATTCTCTACACTCTGGCTTCGGCTTTCCTGTCATTCTCTGACTAAATATATCTGTGCTGTTTACTTATCTCCTAATTCTACTATCAAAAATTCTTTGACTATCTAACGTCTACGATGGAACACATTCTATCCATTTCTCCTTTCTCTGAAATCTCCATTGTAGGAGATTTCAATGTTCACCACCACCTTTGGCTCTGCTCTCCTTTCAGTGATCCACCTGGTGAACAAGCCTACACCTTTTCTATCCTTAATGGCCTAGAGCAGCTTGTACAGCACCCTACCCGTATCCCTGACCGCTTGGAGAGAGCGCCAACATACTTGATCTCTTCCTTACAACTAATCCTTCTGCTTACACTGTTAATCTTTTCTCTCCGTTGGGCTCCTCCGATCACAACCTTATCACTTTAACCTGTCCTATCGCTCCGGTGCAGCCTGCGGACCCTCCAAAAAAACGTCGTCTCTGGCACTTTGGAGCTGCGGATTGGGAGGTCCTCAGGCAGTACTTCTTTGATTTTCCCTGAAATAATTATTGCTTCCATGGCCACGAGCCATCTGGGTGTGCCTTGTGGATTACGGAGGTTATTCTCTCAGGCATGGAAGCATACATTCCTTTCTCATATCCTTTGACTAATGCACGAAAGCCTTGGTTTAATCACGCTTGTTCTAATGTTGTTCGCAACAAGGAGAGGGCCTATAAAAGGTACCAGAGCCAACCCACCCCTGAATCACATCTTTTTTATGTTTCTGCCCAGAATCATGTTAAGTCTGTTCTTTGCCCTGCTAAAAATAATTTCATCCGTACTAAATGCTCTCAATTCTCTAACTCGAACTCTTCTCGCTCCTTCTGGCACCTTGCCAAAAACCTTTGTAACAACTTTACCTCATCATCCTTCCCTCCTCTTTTCTACTCTGATGGTTCTGTAGCTATTTCTTCTACTGATAAAGCAGATCTCTTCGCTCAGACTTTCTCCTCCAATTGCACATTAGACGATTCCGGTGCCGTTCCTCCATCACTTTCTCCCTCTGACTTCCTCGTGGCTAACATTAAAATTTCTTCAGCTGATGTATTTTCTGCCATTGCTGGCCTCAGTACTAATAAGACTTATGGGCCTGATGGAGTCCCTCCTGTTGTTCTCAAGAACTGTGCTTCTGTGCTTACACCCTGCCTATGCCAACTCTTTCGCCTTTGTGTGTCAACTTGTACCTTTCCTTCTTGCTGGAAGTTTGCTCTCATTCAGCCGGTCCCAAAGAAGGGTGACCATTCCCAACCCTCTAACTATCGTCCAATTGCTTTAACATCCTGTGTCTCAAAAGTTTTTGAGTCTATTCTTAATAGAAAAATTTTAAAGCATCTTTCCTATCACAACCTTCTTTCTGATCGTCAGTATGGGTTCCGTCAGGGACGCTCCACAGGCGATCTTCTCACCTACCTTTCAGACTCCTGGTCATCCTCCTTTCGGGACTTTGGCGAAAGCTTTGCCATTGCACTTGACATCTCAAAGGTTTTCGATCGAGTCTGGCATAAATCTTTAATTTCCAAACTACCCTCTTACGGTTTCTATCCTTCTATCTGTGCCTTCATCTCTAGCTTCCTTTCTGGTCGTTCTATAGCAGCTGTTGTAGACGGCCATCGTTCTTCTCCTAGATCTATTAACAGTGGTGTTCCTCAGGGCTCTGTCCTATCACCAACTCTCTTCCTTTTATTCATCAATGACCTTCTAAGCTGTACATCTAACCCTATCCACTCATATACGCTGATGACTCCACCCTTAACCTTTCCATTCGATTCCCGCAACGTCCATCTCAGCAGTTACTTCAACAGGCAAGGGATGAGGCTATGGCACACCTAATGTCTGACTTGGTTCGTATCTCTGACTGGGGTAAAAATAATCTTGTTGTTTTTAATGCATCAAAGACGGTTTTTGCACCTATCAACCTGACAAAATCTTCCACAGGTATACCCACTTATGTTTAATAATACTCAACTTAATCCTGGATCATCGTTGAACATGCTTGGGGTTTCATTTGCTCGGGACTTGTCTTGGAAAGATCATATTATATCTCTTGTAAAATCTGCTTCCAAAAGATTGGGTGTGCTAAGCCAACTCCGTTCCTTCTTTGCCCCTGCACAATTGTTAACTCTATACAGGGGTTTTATCCGCCCCTGTGTGGAGTACAACTCTCATCTGTGGGGAGGCTCCCCACATACAGCTCTTCTCAATAGGGTGGAGTCAAAGGCTTTTCGTCTCATTAACTCTCCCCCTCTTACTGACTCCCTTCAACCTCTGTCTCTTTGCCGCAATGTTGCATCTTTATCTCTTTTCTATCGCTACTTCAATGGTCACTGTTCTTCTGAACTGTCTGCATGCATTCCTCCACCTCTACGACGGCCGCGTAGCACCCGTCTATCAGCAAACTCTCACCCCTTTTCTGTCCAACTCTCTAATGCAAGAGTTGACCGTTACTCCCAGTCCTTCATTTATGTAACAGGTCAACTCTGGAACTGTCTCCCTCTGTCTCTATTTCCTGCTTCCTATGATCTCCAGTCTTTCAATCGCAGTGTGTCAAGGCATCTTGAAATGAATGGATCTTGAATTTGGCTCTCTCTTGTATTTTGTTTTTCTCTTGGAAGGAACAGTTTTGCAGGCTCATTGCCTTTGGTTCCTTCTTACCCACAAAAAAAAAAAAAAAAAAAACTTGATCCATGTTACTCGCTGTATCATGCGACGCACTACTTACCCAAGAGGTGATCGTGATGTGCTCCTTGCATTTCTTTGCCCGTATACTGTGTATCCATTATAAATCTGGCACACCCCAAGAATGAGTTTGATGCCCAAAATATTCATTTTATGTGGGTCAGGGAGTAGGTAAATAATCAATAGGAAATGAGGAGATGGGAAGATTATGCTGGGGGATGGGGGGGTGTTATAAACAACATATGGGAGTCTTGGGAGAATGGGAGATATCATCACTCCGCCCCAGACTTGTATGGGGAGGAACTGGTTGGGATGGTGGGATGACTGCGAATTCTCTTGTCTGTAGGTTCATCCTGGGGGTCGTATTCTTGATAAGGGTTTCCAATATTTGTAGGCTCCTCGTATCATAAGCGTGCCCGATGACCTGTATTATCTCTTAGAATGTGTACTGCAGCAGTGTCTAGTGTCGGTTGTAAGGGTACCATTCTGCAGGTGCAGTTTTTTCTTCGACTAAGCTTAGTGGTTTAATATCCTGTATATGAAGAGAAGAGGGACTCACAGTCCCCTAGTTTGCAAGTATATTCTTACACAGCATGACCCTCCTATAGGTCCGATGTTTGTCTAGTTGGGCGTTTTTTGAAATGTAGGTCTGTGGTTTTCTTGTTTTATAATAGATAATGAAGTCGAGAGTGTCTTGAGGCCTTTTTGGTTTAACATGTCTTCTGATCAGATGATTCATTATTGTGTGTTCTGTTCTGTATTCAGGATGGATGTGGACTTCGTAAAACACTAAATGAAATTTAACCCCTCCCAAATTATGGTTGAAGAAAAGACCAGGGGCTGGATACTCAAAACGATTAACGTCGCCTTTTGTCCTAAAGGCGCCTTAACACATCGCCTTTTCGTGAAAAGCACAAACTCAAAAGCTCGGCTGGGCGCAGCCACACTAGAAAACATTACTCGTTGGCTCCTTATGGGACCGCCAGGGTCGGAGGAGCCCTAGCGATCAAAAGGCGCCTTTACTGGACAACAACAAGTCGTGGATGATGTGTGTGGTGCTCCTCGCTCGTATTTAGATGAATTAATGCCTCATTACCTTATCTGGATTGGAAAGGTTTGCGTCAAAAGTAGTTACTGGGTAGTGAGATGCCATATTCTTTTAATAATGACATAACTGGGGAATATGTGTGGTATGTGGATGTAGTCAACTCGGCGGTAGAGGCACATGCTGTTGAATGCTGGGTCTTCATCACATTTAGCCATTATACAATTCATGCTGCACCAACATGTGTCTAATGTTACAGTTGTTTGCTCTATGTATATAGGTACTTATATTCAGCAGTATATTAACAATTCAGTGTGTCTGTTGGATCAGTCACTCCTAGCGTAAGCCTAACCCGCCAGCTTCAGCTAGAGGTATGGGCAGTACTTCAGCAAATAGTATTTGGAAATATTCAGTTTTCATCCTAATAGTTACTGATCTGAAGTAAGTCAGGTTGCCTGTTTGCAGGTAAATTTTATATTCCAGCGAATGTGTGGAAAACGTAATGTTATGAAAAGCCTATAGTCAGTTTGTTAAATGGACTTCATTTAACTTTTGTTGGGCTGAGCTCAGTTATACAAGTATAAATGAAGGTTGTAGTTAGACGAGGTTAATATACAATATTATTTAAGAAGGGTTAGGTTAGGTTGGGTAATGTTCGAGTAATGTTAGGTCTTGCTAGTATAGGTTTGTTTAACCCCTAAATGACGGGTGTCCACATATGCTGTCCGACGGTGCTAGGGTCACAAGACGGGTGTCCGCCTATGCGGTCACCCCCCCATCCCTTACCCTGACCCCCCCACCATCCCCCGAACCTCCAGCCCCCAACCCCCCTCGAACCCCCCACCCCCACCCCGTCATCCATCACTCCCCCAGCCCGCCACCCATCATCTCCCCAACCCCCACAATCCCCCACTATATCGCACCCGTCTATTGTGCCTGTCATGAGGGTATGTCATAGCATTCCAATGCCCATCTTTTAGGAATTAAGAAAAGTTCTGACTAGGTTTTCGTAAGCTGGACAGAGCATAATATAAATTAATCTAATCTGATCCAACCTAGTCATATTTAAACGAACCTAGCCTTACTTTAAATGAAAACTAACCAATGTCATCCTGGTATAAAAATCCATTTCACAGATTGACTAGTGAATTCACAAAATTACATTTTCACATATTGCCTGTAACATCATAGGCTGTTTCTTGTTGCTGTGGTTGATAAGTAAGTACTGTGAAGTATGTGGTTAGGAATGAAGATTATGGCAGTCTAACTTTGGTTTGGCTAACACATGTGTTTTTGTATTTGGTCAGTCACCTTTCCCCCATAATATCCCTTGAGCATTAAACCAAATCCTCATTGTGTTCAGGGTATGGCATCTAACCTGGAGGTGCAAAAGCCCACTACAGTAACATGCAGCAGCGGAAAATACATCCACGACGGGTTTCTTTGAATACAGAAGGTTAGATTTTGATAGCCAAGGTTATGATAGGTTAGGTCAGTTTAGGATACTGGTAGGTTATATTAAAGTTTCTTGTCCAAAACTACAAACTTATCTCCTCAGATTTCCTCCTGTCTTATACCAACTGAACTCAGTCCAAACAAAACCAAATTTTTCTAAATCAATTAATATATAAAAGATATAGCTTTATGGGAATATTGTGCATGTGATGAGACATATCTGCTCTTGTAGTTGGGCCTATAAGATACCAGACAAACAAAATCAAGGAAAATTTGGGGTGAAATGGAAATGCAGCAATGCTGGTGTTTCTCCCATCTTAAACAAATTTCTCTCCCTAGGATAGCAGCTGCTGATCCACCAGTAGGTCTAGGAAATGAAATAGCAACTACTACTCTTGCTTAGAGAACAGGAATACCAGCCAGACAAAAACATTGTTATACATACATGTTACAGGGAATTTAACCGGTGATTTCATGAAATCCCCAGGGAATTCGTGAAGTGAGTTAAAATTAGTATGGGCTAATTAAGGTTAGCTTAATTTAGACTATGGTTAGGTTAGGCTAGGACAATTGGGGTTAAGTTTAGGTTAGTTAGGATAACTTAGGATGTCGTCAGGTTAGGCTGGAATAATCGAGGTTAAGTTAAGGTTAGTCAGGTAAAGTTAGGTTAGATTAATATAAAAAGATGCAAAGTTGTTAATCGTTCATCTAAATTGACCTAACGTAACCTAGCCTAATCTAACTTAAACTTAACCTAGATTATCCCAGCCTAACCAAACTGCAGCCTAAATTAACCCAACCTTAATTAACCCATCCTAATTTAAAGTCATTTCACGAATTCCCCAGGGATTTGATGAAGTCACAGGTTACACAAAATCTCCGTAATATATATATATATATATATATATATATATATATATATATATATATAGATAGATAGATAGATAGATAGATAGATAGATATACATAGATAGATATATATATATATAGAGAGAGAGAGAGAGAGAGAGAGAGAGAGAGAGAGAGAGAGAGAGAGAGAGAGAGAGGTTATCTATGCTTTGTGATTGGCACACACTTCCTAAGCGTATTTATATAAAGCTGCTGTGATTGGCTGAGGAATCAAAAGTCGTCTACTAAGGGAGAGTTGCCTTTCGGCGGAAAGGCACACCAAAGGCGCCTTTAGAATTATTTGAGTATGGGAGTCGGGTGTGCCATCAAAGGCGCCTTTGACCTGCCGTACAAAGAGAAGCCTTTCATTAATTGGCGCTGTAGCTAAAGGCTCGTTCTGAGTATCCTGCCCCAAATATACTCATACTGTACTCATGGGAGACTTCAACACAAAAGTTAGCAAATCAAAAATGGATCAGCATGTATAGGAAGATTCGGAGTAGGAGAGAGGAATGACCCAGATGAAATGACGGTAAATTTTGCTGAATGTATAACATGAAAGTAATGAACATATTCTTCCATAAAAAATATGGAGAAATGGACATGGAAAAGCCCAAATGGAGAAACAAAGTGTGTAATCGACTTCATTACAGCAGATAAGAACAACACAATCACTAATGTCACAGTTGACAACAAAGTAAATATAGGAAGTGACCACAGAATGGTAGGTTGCACAGCGAAAATCAATTTCAAAATAAGAAAGAAGCTGATTGAAAATAAAACTTATGCTCAGTTACAATTATGGGAAAACAAAGCAGCCTTTCAGTTACAAAAATAAGAAAGAACAGATTTCAGGCTCAAAGTTATGCTGAGTGTGACACTGATGAGTTGAATGATACACTAACAAAAGTGTTATGAGAATCAGCGGACGTAGTAAGGAAAGCATATACAACCAAACCCAAGATGTATTGAAAAACGAAACTAGAATTCAAGAAAAAAAGAAAGCATATGAAAGTAAAAAGAAAGAAAGATGAAATATAAGCAACGAATTAAATAAACTTATCAACAAGAGACTGAGAGAAGAAAAAAGAAAAAGAAGCATGGATCAGATCAGAGAAACCTCCTAAAATGGAAAAAAGTCTGAAACGAAACCGAAGCAAAATGGCACTAGGAAAGCAACAAAGTATATCACTGAAAAACGAAAATGGGGAAGTCATTAAAATGCAGAAAAGGATGAAAGTTGAAAAAGTCTGCAAAGAACTGTATGCATCAAAGACAATGGTACCAAAAGCTAATTTTTCAGCTGGCACAAGTGAAATACCTGATGTAACATCAGATGTAGTAAACAATTCTTTTAAAAGTATGAAAAAAGGAAAGGACTCAGAAGATGGAATAGTAGCAGAGTCGGGTGCAGGAGTAAGAGTTCAAAACCGACTCATCACTTTATTTGCCCGATGCATGAGAAAGAAGAAACCTCCCAAAACATGGTGGAATGCAATAGTTTTGATCGACAAGAAAGGGACCTGAAAAGATCTTAGTAACTATCGATCCATTAACACATTACCAGTTATTTACAGAGTCTTCACCAAAGTCTTTACGAACAGATTAACAACTAATTTGGAAGGAAACCAACCTCGTGAATAGGCAGGATTCCGAAGCTGGTTTCGACTACTGATCATCTACACTCAATGAATCAGCTAATTGAAAAATACTATTGAATGTAATAGAGTATAATAAACCACTGTGCTTAGGTGTCGATTACGAAAAGGCTTTCGACTCAGTGGAGCACATAGCAATTATAAACTCATTGTGGGAACATGGAGTAAACGAAAACATTGTAAAACTGCCCGAAAACATAATACAAAGAGGGACCTGCTAATGTTAAGTTACATGAGGACTAAGAAAACATTAATAGTAATAAAGATGTGCGTCAGGGAGATACAATTTTACCAAAATTATTTGCAGTATGTTTTGAAAGCATTTTCAGAAAGCAAGACTGGGAGAAAGAAGGAGTCATCACAGATGATGAAAACAAACCATTTAAGATTTGCAGATGAAATTTTCCTAATCTCAGGAGGATCAGAGATTTTACAAAAAATGTTTGATGTCCTAAATAGAGAAAGTCTCAAAGTAGGGCTAAGGTTGAACTGATGTAAAAGCAAAGTGATGTTTTATCCAAAGTTACCTGCCAGTGTGTCCGAAACAAAAGGTATAAAATGAATGTATTATCCCAGCTATGACGTGCGGTTGTGAAACCTGGAAACTGACAAAATCAATGGAAAACAGACTAAGCTAAAACATATAGCAATGGAAAGGCCAATGTTAGGAATATCTTTGAGAGACGGAAAGAGATCAACTTGGGTGAGAAGGCAGACTAAATTGGAATATATCATTGAAGTTATAAAAGAACAGAAATGGAGATGGGTATGTCATGGAGCAGAAATAAGGAATAACCGATGGAACAAGAGGCTGACTGACTGGACTCTAAGAGATTTTAAGTGTTGCAGAAAAAGGCCAGACAGGAGGTCGAGAAATGAAATTGATAAATTTGCAGGCAAAACGAGGCAGAGATTGGCTCACTCAAAGATTTCATGGAGAAGGATGAGAAGGCCTTTGTTCAATAGTGGACATGCAGTGACATAATGAATATGATGATGATGATGAGAGACAGACAGACAGACAGAAAAATATGGGCTGGTTATATTGTGCATTGTATGTCGTTTGGTAAGCAAGAAAATATATACCAGTACCAGCATAAATAACCAGTTACCGTGTCGCCATCAATCAGTAGTGCAGGTGCATCAAACTCACATGTATGAATCATGTGCTGGTTAGGTGTGCAGGGAGGTGGGGACTATGTGCTTGGTCAGATGGAGATTTTGCAACTGCAGAGCGTTGATGATGATATTGGTGGCAGCTATGATGGTGGTGGTGGTCGTAGTGGTGGTTGTGATGACGATGATGATCATGATGGCGGTGGTGGTTGTGTTGATTGTGGTGGTGGTTGTGGTGATAACAATTGTGGTGGTGGTGGTCGTGATGAATATGACGTTGGTGATGATAGTGATGATGGTGGAGGTGGTTGTGGTGATGATGATGATGATGATGATGATAGTGGAGATTTTGATGATGGTGGTGGTTTTTCTAGTCCCTGTCGCTCTTTCCTTTTCCATTTCATTGTGTTATACAGAGGGGGTGGGGGGTGAAAGCCGTTATACGCTTGGTAAGGTGTGCAGGGAGGTGGGGGTATGTGCAAGGTCAGATGGAGGGTTCTAACAGCGTAGCTTTGCCTTTGTTATAATTATGTTAGCGAAACATGTGAAGCGCAGATAGATTTTTACGTGAATTGTTGCCTATTGCTAGTGGTATATGATATCCTCTTGGTTACCCAGTGAAACAGTGAATGTAATCATGACAGAAATCAGAGTAAGATTCACATAAATTGTTAATATTACGGAATGGTAAGCTTAGTTAGTATACAGAAAGTTCACAGACTAATTCAGATTTGTGAATGCTTCTAAGAAACGGAATTCTGCAACGGTATAAAGATAGACAAATAGATACATGGATGGACAGACACACAGATAGGTAAGTAGATATATAGATGGACTGACTGATAGAAAATAGTAATGCAATAGTCTTTGAGAAAGAGAATCATAATAATAGCGTAATGTGTTGGTGATGGGATAGAAACTACATATGGTTCTATATGCAAGGAAAAATTCTTCAAAGACAAACTTTGCGTTGTTGTTCCTTTTCAGAAGGAAGAGAGACAGACAGACAGACAGAGACAAAGGGAGAACGTTTTTCGAGAGGTCTGGGCAAATTGCGATTAATGGATTGGAGGTCATAGGCAGAAGAAAAAAAACTGACTGAGGAAGATAAGTACCAGGATTGTCCTGTTCCGCATATAAATGACTGACAGTAACAACTAATTTTTGCATCATAGAGCTGGACAGAAAAGGGGCAAGTGTGCACTGCCAGACAGGTGCAAAGCGCCGCCAAAATGGAGGGGGATGCCAGCAGTCAGGTCAGAGGAGCAGTAACAACTGAAGTAGCCACAGTACAGAGATGAAGATGCAACAGAGCAGCGGAGAGAGAGAAGTTGAAGAGAGTCAGTAAGAGGAGGAGAGTATATATGACAAAAACCCTTTGACTCCTCTCTGTTTAGAAGAGCTGTGAGTGGGGATCCCTCCACATGTGAGAGTTCTGCAAAGGGGCAAATAAAACCCCTGTGCAAAATCCACAATTGTGCAGGGGTTAACGAAAAACGCATAGTCGGTTGATCGCACCTAATCCCTTGGAAGCAAATTTTACAACAGAGGTAATATGAGCTTTCCATGATAAGTAAAATAAATACCAAGGATGCTAACAGAAGATGAAGGAGTGAGTAGTTAAAGGTTAAAGTATACTTTTGCAGAAGATCGTAGCACTTCGAAAGGTAGGAACTGAGGTTTGCTGTATTAAGAAAGAACACGGTTCCTTTTATCTCAGTCAGAAATAAGAGCCACGTCAGAAATTCCGTGTCATGGCCTCATTCTCTGATCGCAGAATTAACTGCTGTTATGAATGCCGTGTGAAGCAGATGTAGAGGTGAAGGATGGAGTCATCATAATGTGAGTTACATGTGCAAGTCAGATGATCATTGATGAAAAAGAAGACAATAGGTGACAGAACAGAACCCTGAGGAACAACACTATTGATAGCTCAAGAGCAAGAACAGTGACCGTCTACAACATCAGCTATATAACCACCAGAAGGGGAACTAGATACGAAGGCATTGATAGATACCGCATGAGGGCAATTTGGAATATGAAGATTTATGTCAGACTTGTTCGAGAGCCTTTGAGATGTCAGGTCCAATAGCAGAGTTTCTCAAAAGTCCCGAAAGGAGGATGGCCACAATTCGGAAAAATAAATGAGAAGATCGCAGTGGAGCATCCATTGCGGAACCCATACTGGAGATTGGAAAAAAGAGTATGATTAGAAAGGTGCTATATTTACTGCTTTTTAGAACAAGTTCCAGTACTTTAAAAATAAGATTACTATTGCAATTAGTCGAAAATTAGAGGGCTGGAAACGGTTACCATTATTCGGGATATGCTGAAGGACAGCAAATTTCCAGAATGAAGGAAAGGTTCAAAGTGACAGACAAAAGCCATAGATTTTACCAAGGTAGGCTGTCGGCAAAGAAACAGTTCTTGAGAACAGCAGGGATCGCATCAGGTTCGTACGCCATAATAGTACTGAGGAGCTTGTGTGTCTTTGGTGCAGTATGAGAGAGAGAGAGAGAGAGAGAGAGAGAGAGAGAGAGACAGAGACAGACAGACAGACAGACAGACAGACAGAGACAGAAACAGAGATAGATGGACAGAAAGACAGACAGACAGACAGACATATAGAGACAGAGAGAATATATTGAGTATATGAAGAACAGGCACCCAGTGATGTAATGTATGGTGCTATACAGGACCCTGATTTGCAAAAGAGATCTGAGTACAGAGGCTGGAATAGGACTGGAGGAAGGTGTGACAGCGCCAGAATTTATCCGTTTCTGCATGAATTTATTATACGTGCGTTTTTGCAGGACTGTATTGCCTTTACCCTACTGACTCATACATGCAAAGGTTGTAGGTTCAGACTTGATATTTCTGCTATATAAAATTTTGAAAATATACACAAGAGACACATATTGCTGCTGGGAGGCTTTAATGGGTTTACTTATGTGTCTGAAGCCTTGCATGGGCTTGGATATGAAAAGTAACAGTAAAGGTACGTGGTGTGCATAGGGTGGCTACGATAAGAAGTTTAGATTCGTGTAAGATGTGACTTAAGGAGTTCCTGTGGCCAAAGAGTACGATATCGTGCCGAGAGCATGGGTGTGAAGTGACATGAAAAGGCATACGTAAGTGAGACTGAGGGCAGGAGGCGTCCTGGAAACGAAAGACAGTGGATAGATGGATTAAATCAATGTGGAAGTAAGCAGTGTGATATTCGTCGGCAACAACAAACCCACAGTACTCATTCGGAACTTGCAATGATATCGATGTTTAGGCTAATGACCAAAATACTCTCATTGATGGTATTTTATATTAAAAAAAAAAAAAATCAGTCTGGGGATTCGCTCATGCGCATGGCATGATTGTCTCTCGGACAGGAGTGCACTGAAATATATATTTACAATAAAACTAAAACAGAAAGAGAAAGAAATCTCACTCCATGCCTGATGAGGGAGGCGTTACAAGTTTCCTTTCTCACCTTCGGTGCCGAAAGCTGTCGGGTGGATATCGGCGATTTGGTTGTCATCTAGGTTCACTAACACAAGTGGACGTTGCACAGGGTTGATGAAGTCCTCAATTAACTGACCAGAAATCACGTTCTCACTCAGATCCAGAATGGTAAGATACTTATTCTGGAAAACGTTAGGAGGTATTTCATTGAGTCCTTCTGTGCCCAGTTCCATGTTCCTTAGATACAAGTTTTCCAAGCGGGTTGCACTGACGAAAGTGGTCTCTGTCAAAATCAGACCTATGTTGCCGGATAAGTCGAGAGTTACCAGAGTGTCTGACACAATGTTCGGCAGTGTAGTCGCCCTGTTGTTTGCTATGTTGAATTCCCTCAAGACTGTAAATAAATCTAGTGTCTCGAAAGGGAAGACATCTATTTCGTTACTTGATAAGTCAAGCATGGAAAGTGTGCCATGGGAATTAGCTAGCGTTTCCTCCTCGATAGTGCTGATGTAAGTGTTTGATATATAGATTTCCTGATAAGTAGTAGGACCGAACACTCCAGCTGGTAGGCTATTGAGCTGTGGTGCAGCAGCATCAGGCTTGATAGTGAGGGACTTAAAATCCGTAAATGGAAAGTTTGTCCCAGCAAAAGCTTCTCCCAGTTGCTCTGTGCTTGTGGCGTCGGAACAGTCAAGCTCAAGGTTCAGTTCTTCGTCAGCAGTACAGATACAAGGGTATATTTCGGTGTCCACAGGACATGGCCACTCTGACATTTGAGCTTGAGTCGGGACGATGGTAACAATCGCCAGCAGCAGCGTTGCCACGAGTGTTTCCTTCATTGCTGCCTGTCTCTGGTTGGTCTGTCGGGTCTGGAGACTTTTTCTTCCATTTTTATACCCTCGCTGATGCTTCTTATCTGTGATGCACTCCCCTTGAGATTTACCCTTGTTTCATTACTCTATCCATTTCTCTCTTCATAACGTTCTTTATGTTTCATCCTCTCTCCTCTTTCTTCCTGTATTTTCGTTGTACATCAGTCCCATATTACCACCTCTCTCTCTCACATTCCGACCGTTATGTCAGGTATATACGATTTTGTCAATGACTAGCAATATTGCTTGTAAAGTTTAGCCTCTATATTTTGTCAGCATAAAAGAAGCTGCGTTCAGTGACCATTTCAAGTGTGTATAAAAAAAAATGCACTATTTTTATGATACGTAAGAGTTTTTTGTATGAAACTTAAATTAGCGATAATTTGAAACATGAAAGTAGTGGTAGTAATAATAAAATTAATAACTTGGCAACAGTTAGGATGGTGACAATAGTTAAGGTGGTGACAACAGCTGGGATGGTAACAGAAGTTTAGATGGTACTGACTAGCATGGCAAGCACGAAGTTATGTTTCAGTCTGTCCTGTCATTAGTATAACACACTTTCAGTCTTACTCTTCAGAAGTATGTCTTTCGTTCAGTCTAGCGCTTCATTAGTGTGTCAGCCGCTGAGTCTGTCCCCCCCGGTAGAGCATCACTCTTTCAATCTGTCCATGCAGTGTCATCATCATTATCATCATCATCATCATCATCATCAAGTCAAATTTTCGACAAACAGTTTACTGTATATAGATTACATATAAGATAAAATATGCCCTTTCCAAGAAACCATTCTAAATCTTTTGAATTATCATGGTCCAGAGTTCTCATCTTAATATTTTGACCTGCAGTTTATCGTTGGCTAACGATGGACAAAATATTTTTCTTCATTAATATATATATATATATATATATATATATATATATATATATATATATATATATATATATATATATATATATATATATATATATATATATATATACATATATATATATATACATATATATATATATATATATAGATATATAGATAGATATATATATATATATATATATATATATATATAGATAGATAGATAGATAGATAAATAGATAGATATAGATATAGATATAGATATATATTGTATATATAGATAGATATAGATATCTATCTATCTATCTATCTATCTATATATATATATATATATATATATATATATATAGATATATAGCGTGGTAAGTGGGGGCGCTCACCATCCACTCACTCAATGTAGTGCTGCTCTCGGGTGTCTGTCCTTTCCTCTCCTCCATCCTTCTTTCTATCCATCCTTCTCTGTCTTTCTTTCCATCAGTCTTTCCTCGTCCTTCTGCCTACGGATGACTCTACACTCCCTCTTCTGTCTTTCCTTCATTCTTTCCTCTTCCATCTGCTTGTGGGTGACTATACATTTAGTGACAAGCTAAATGGTTTCCTGTACACCCATTTACTACGCTGAGTGGTAACCATATGATCAAATTTTGACGCCTGGTGGTTTAGTGGGTAATTATTGCGCTCCAATCGGATTGAACCGGTGAAGGTTTCTCTCCAAGGGGTGGTTGGGGTTTATTGCTCACGTAATGCCACTCAGGGATGAGTGAGGCTGGTCACTCTTATCTTAAGTGTCAGGACCAACTGCCTAGCCTCAGGCCCCTACGCTCCTCGTGGGGCAACGTAGGATTGGCTGATGGATATATATATATATATATATATATATATATATATATATATATATATATATATATATACTGTATATATATATATATATATATATATATATATATATATATATATATATATATATATATATATATATATATATATATATATATATATATATATATATATATATATGCAGCAGTAGACTGTAGCACCAGTCAAGCAGGGCAGTACTCCCAAGGTGGGTGCAAAGCTGATGACAGGGAGAGCTGGAGCTCCAGTTTCATCAGCCCTCGGGACTAATTCCTGACCATCCCCTCTTGCTGAACTTTTTCAGTGTTTCAGTAACACAGAGAGTATGTTTCAGTAACACAGAGAGTAGGTCAGCATGCTTTCTAATACATGTTTTTCTGTCAACACCAAACTACTGTACATGCACAGTACACACCACACTTCCTTTTCAAAACTGAAAAATTAAAATAGCGTATGTTAATGATGCCTCGGAGTCCCTGGGGTGGGGAGCATAAATGCCCCCACCATCCACCCCTCTCCCGGTGACGGCTCTAAGAGCTGCCTGGAAACACTGTCTGACTCACATCTTAATTTCTGCGACATTCGCAGCCATTCCTCTAACTTTCTTTCTGTTGAACATCACCTCTCCTCCTCCTCTAAACCTCACCTTCTCTTCCTTACCGAGACTCAGCTGTCTGAGGCAAATGACAGCAAACCCTTTTCTGTATCATCCTACTTTCACTATACTCATTTCAAAGCCAAAGGTGGCTGTTGTGTATATGTAAGGAAGTAACGCAACGACTTATCTTGTTCTCATGTTCCTGAACTTGATTCTTCTCAATTCTCTACTCTCTGGCTTCGGCTCTCCTGTCATTCTCTGACGAAATCTATCTGCGCTGTTTACTTGTCCCCTAAATCTACTGACTATGAAAAATTCTTTGACTATCTTACTTCTATGATGGAACACATTCTATCCATTTCTCTTTTCTCTGAAATCTCCATTCTAGGAGACTTCAATGTTCACCACCACCTATGGCTCTCCTCTTCTTTCACTGATCCACCTGGTGAACGAGCCCACATCTTTTCTATCCTTAATGACCTAGAGCACCTTGTACAGCACCCTACCACTATCCCTGACTGCCTTGGAGAGAGCTTCAACATACTTGACCTCTTCCTTACAACTAATCCATCTGCTTATGCTTGTCAGTCATTCCTCTCCGTTGGGCTCTTGTGACCACAACCCTATTACCTTAACTTGTCCTATCGCTGCAGTACGGCCTGCGGACCCTCCAAAGAAACGTCGACTGTGGCACTTCGGAGCTGAGGATTGGGAGGCCCTCAGGCAATAATTCTTTGATTTTCCCCTGGAATGATTATTGCTTCCGTGGCTGGGAGCCATCTGAGTGTGCCTTGGGCATTGCGGAGGTTATTTTCTCAGGCATGGAAGCATACATTCCTTTCTCATATCTTTAGACTAATACAAGAAAGCCTTGGTTTAATCATGCTTCTTCTAATGCTATCCACAACAAGGAAAGGGCCTATAAAAGGTACCGGAGCCAACCCACCCCTGAATCACATCTTTTTTATGTTTCTGCCTGGAATCGTGCTAAGTCTGTTCTTCACTCTGTTAAAAATTATTTCATCCATACTAAATGCTCTCAACTCTCAAATTCGAATTCTTCCTGCTCCTTCTGGCACCTTGCCAAAAACCTTTGTAACAACTTTACCTCATCATCCCTCCCTCCTCTTTTCTACTCTGATGGCTCTGTAGCTATTTCCTTTACTGATAAAGCAGATCTCTTCGCTCAGACTTTCTCCTCCAATTCACCCTAGACGATTCCGGTGCTGTTCCTCCATCACTTCCTCCTTCTGACTTCCCCATGGATGACATTAAAATGTCTTCAGCTGATGTATTTTCTGCCATCATTGGCCTCAATACTAACACGGCATGTGGGCTTGATGGGGTCCTTCCTGTTATCCTCAAGAACTGTGCTTCTGTGCTTACACTCTGCCTAGGTAAACTTTTTCGCCTTTGTCTTTCAACTTGTACTTTTCCTTCTTGCTGGAAGTTTGCTTTCATTCAGCCAGTCCCAAAGAAGGGTGACCATTCCCAACCCTCTAACTATGGTCCAATTGCTTTAACATCCTGTGTCTCAAAAGTTTTTGAGTCTATTCCTAACATAAGAATTTTAAAGCATCTGTCATATCACAGCCTTCTTTCTGTTAGTCAGTTTGGGTTCCGTCAGGGATGCTCCACTGGCGATCTTCTCACCTACCTTTCAGACTCCTGGTCATCCTCCTTTCGGGACTTTGGTTAAAGCTTCGCCATCGCACTTGACATCTCAAAGGCTTTCTGTCGAGTCTGGCATAAATCTTTAATTTCCAAACTGCCCTCTAACGGTTTCTATGCTTCTATCTATGCCTTCTTCCTTTCTGGTCGTTCTATAGCTGCTGCTGTAGACGGCCATCGTTCTTCACCTAGCTCTATCAACAGTGGTGTTCCTCAGGGCTCTGTCCTATCACCAACTCTCTTCCTTCTATTCATCAATGATCTAAGTTGTACATCTAACCCTATCCATTCATAAGCTGATGATTCCACCCTTCAACTTTCCATTTGGTTCCCGCCACGTCCATCCCAGCAGTTACTTCAGCAATCAAAGGATGAGGCTAATGTACACCTAATGTCTGACTTGGTTCGTATCTCTGACTGGGGTAAAAATAATCTTCCCGTTTTTAATGCATCAAAGACTCACTTCTCACACCTATCAACTTGACAGAATCTTCCACAGGAGTACCCACTAATGTTTAATAATATCCATCTCAAGCCTGCATAATCTTTGAACATGCTTGAAGTGTCATTCACTCGGGATTTATATTGTAAAGATCATATAACATCTCATTTAAAATCTGCTTCCAAGAGATTAGGTGTGCTAAGCCGACTCCATACCTTCTTTACTCCTGCACAGTTGTTGACTTTATACACGGGTTTTATTCGCCCCTGTGTAGAGTACAACTCTCATGTGTTGGGAGGCTCCCCATATACAGCTCTTCTCAATAGGGTGGAGTCAAAGGCTTTTCGTCTCATTAACTCTCCTCCTCTTACTGGCTCCCTTCAACCTCTGTCTCTTTTCCGCACTGTTGCCTCTTCATCTCTTTTCTGTCGCTACTGCCATGGTCACTGCTCCTCTGAACTGTCTGCTTGCATTCCTCCACGTCTACGATGGGCGCATAACACCCGTCTAGCATCAAACTCTCATCGCTTTTCTCTTGAACTCTCTAATGCAAGAGTTAACCGTAACTCCAAGTCCTTCATTTATGCAACAGGTCAGTTCTGGAACTGTCTCATTTTGTCTATAATTCCTACTTCCTGTGATCTCCAGTCTTTCAAACGCAATGTGTCCGTGCATCACGAAATGAACATATCTTGAATCTGGCTCACTTTTTTTTTTTTGTTCTTGGAAGGAATTGTTTGTGGGCTCCTAGTCTTTGGTTCCTTCTTACGTGCATATATATATATATATATATATATATATATATATATATACGGCCTGTGGACCCTCCAGGGAAACGTCGTCTGTGGCATTTTGGAGCCGCGGACTGCGAGGCCCTCAGGCAGTATTTCTTTGATTTTCCCTGGAATGATTATTGCTTCCATGGCTGTGAGCCATCTGAGTGTGCCTTGTGCATTACGGAGGTTATTCTCTTGGGCATGGAAGCATACATTCCTTTCTCATATCCTTTGACTAATGCAAGAAAGCCTTGGTTTAATCACGCTTGTTCTAATGCTGTCCGCAACAAGGAGAGGGCCTACAAAAGGTACTAGAGCCAACCCACCCCTGAATCACATCATCTTTACGTTTCTACCCGGAATCGTGCTAAGTCTGTTCTTCGCTCTACTAAAAATAATTTCATCCATACTAAATGCTCTCAACTCTCCAACTCGAATTCTTCCCGCTCCTTCTGGCACCTTGCCAAAAATCTTTCTAACAACTTTACCTCATCATCCTTCCCTCCTCTTTTCTACTCTGATGGTTCTGTAGCTATTTCATCTACTGATAAAGCTGATCTCTTCATACAGACTTTCTCCTCCAATTCTACCTTAGACGATTCCGATGCTGTTCCTCCATCACTTCCCCCCTCTGACTTCCTCATGGCTGACATTAAAATTTCTTCAGCTGATGTATTTTCTGCCATCACTGGCCTCAGTACTAACAAGGCATATGAGCCTGATGGGGTCCCTCCTGTTGTTCTCAAGAACTGTGCTTCTGTGCTTACACCCTGCCTAGGCAAACTCTTTCACCTTTGTCTGTCAACTTGTACCTTTCCTTCTTGCTGGAAGTTTGCTCTCATTCAGCCAGTCCCAAAGAAGAGTGACCACTCCCAACCCTCCAACTATCTTCCAATTGCTTTAACGTCCTGTGTCTCAAAAGTTTTAGAGTCAATTCTCAACAGAAAAATTTTAAGGCATCTTTCCTATCACAACCTTCTTTCCGATCGTCAGTACGGGTTCCGTTAGGGACGCTTCACTGGCGATCTTTTCACCTACCTTTCAGACTCCTGGTCATCCTCCTTTCGGGACTTTGGCGAAAGCTTTGCCATTGCACTTGACATCTCAAAGGCTTTCGATCGAATCTGGCATAAATCTTTAATTTCCAAACTGCCATCCTACGGTTTCTATCCTTCTATCTGTGCCTTCATCGCTAGCTTCCTTTCTGGTCGTTCTATAGCCGCTGTTGTAGACGGCCATCGTTCTTCTCCTAGATCTATCAACAGTGGTGTTCCTCAGGGCTCTGTCCTATCACCAACTCTCTTCTTTTTATTCATCAATGATCTTCTAAGCTGTACATCTAACCATATCCACTCATACTCTGATGACTCCACCCTTCACCTTTCCATTCGGTTCCTGCAACGCCCATCTCAACTGTTACTTCAACAAACAAGGGATGAGGCTATGGCACACCTAATGTCTGACTTGGCTCGTATCTATGACTGGGTAAAAAATAATCTGGTTGTTTTTAATGCATCTAAGACTCAGTTCTTACACATATCAACCCGACAAAATCTTCCACAGTTATACCCACTAATGTTTAATAATATTCAGCTTAATCCTGCATCATCCTTGAACATGCTTGGGGTTTCATTTACTCGGGACTTATCTTGGAAAGATCATATTACATATCTTGTAAAATCTGCTTCCAATAGATTGGGTGTGCTAAGCCGACTCCACTCTTTCTTTACCCCTGCACAATTGTTGACTCTATACAGGAGTTTTATCCGTCCCTGTGTTTAGTACAACTCTCATGTGTGGGGAGGCTCCCCACATACAGCTCTTCTCAATAGGGTGGAGTCAAAGGCTTTTCGTTTCATTAACTCTCCTCCTTTTACTGACTCCCTCTCACCTCTGTCTCTTCGCCGCACTGTTGCATCTTTATCTCTTTTCTATCGCTACTTTAATGGTCGCTGCTCCTCTGAACTGTCGTCTTGCATTCCTCCATCTCTATGACAGGCACGTGCACCCGTCTGGCAGCAAACTCTCATCCCTTTTCTGTCCAACTCTCTAATGCAGGAGTTAACCGTTACTCCCAGTCTTTCATTTATGCAACAGGTCAACTCTGGAACTGTCTCCCTCTGTCTGTATTTCCTACTGCCTATGATCTCCAGTCTTTCAAACGCAGTGTGTCCAGGCATCTCAAAATGATCGGATCTTGAAATTGGCTCTCTATTGTATTTTGTTTTTCTCTTGGAGGGAACTGTTACTGCGGGCTCATGGCCTTTGGTTCCTTCTTCCTCGCAAATATATATATATATATATATATATATATATATATATATATATATATATATATATATATATATATATATATATGTGTGTGTGTGTGTGTGTGTGTGTGTGTACATACGTAAATATTTAGAAAGAGAGAGAGAGAGAGAGAGAGAGAGAGAGAGAGAGAGAGAGAGAGAGAGAGAGAATGTTAGCAGGAGTACTCGACAATGGTTTGGTATTAAAAAAAGAATAAGTGGTGACAGGCATAACAAACCTCACCCAAGTTATGACTCCCTGAATATCTGTGACCTTGGTTATGACCTTCAGGGTCAATCAAGGTTAAAGGTCTCGGTGCCAAATCAAAACCCATATGGGAGTTCCTCTATGATGATAAAAGTAAATATCTATATCTTCAACCGGTATCAAGTTATAGCCCTCTGAAAATCCGTGACCTTGATTTTTACCTGTTATTTTCACTTCATTACCTCCAAAACTTAATTACTTCCTTTAGGTACAAGTGCCCACATATCCTGAAAGTTTCATGTAATTTCATTCACCCGTTTTTCCGTAATGTTGCATATAAACAAAGAAACAAACAAACTCGACAAAAAACAATTCCTCGCTGGCCTCCGTCCCGGACGAGGTAAAAATTGGCGTCACTGAAGTTGACCGGGACCCCAGGTGACCGCATCGCCAGGGGTCCTTGCTTAAAGCCTGGGTAGAGTGGAGGTGCGCCACTGTGCAAATTTGTTTTCCCTATACATACATACACGAACATATAAAGATTTGCAAATGGCATTGTCCTAATCAGTATTCGAAATAGTCAACTAATATGGGGAAGGGTCACTGCCTTCGGTAGTGACGGCCTTCCAAGCCTATGGGAGGGGGAGGGGGTAGGCGAGTGGAAATAGCCGTTTAGAACTGTGTACTGTAAGCCCACTATGTTTTTTTTTTTTTTTAATCAGGCCAACATGTGGCCATATGCAGTGGACTGGATAGTATAGAACTATTCAAAGGTTCTGACTGCAACATTCCCAATATCAGAGCCATTTTTTAAAACTAAATATGCACGGTGTTTGACATCTTCAGTCTCACCTGATCTGTGAGCTCCAAGAAGTTTATGTCTGAATTTTCCTGGAAATGAGATTCGGAAAAATCGTTAATAACGCTGGCTTATTTAAAGTGTTCAGTAAGAAAACCACGCCACAGAATGATGCTAGTGAGGCGAAAAGTCATCCGATAAGTACTGAAACACTATTACAAATTTAGCAACTTAATTTTCTTCCCAGTGTGATGAACATCGTTAATATCCCTCAAGTTTTATTTCTTAATTAAAAGTTGTAAAGATTACATTTCTATTCTCATTCTGGATGGATCATAAGTGTAAATTTAGTAAATACTCGTATATCATGCTTACCAATAATGAACACATCATATTTGATTTTTTTTTTTAGACCCCCTACATAGTCTGTTTCCATGAGTCTTCATTCTACTTGAGGGGGTCATACCACCCAAACACTCCCGCATTCCGAACACAGGTCCTAACTGCAGAAATAACAGTGACATCGCAAGAAATGTTAAATTAATGACCTTAATAGGAAAAGTCTCAAATTAGGGCTAAAGATGAATCGGGATAAAACTAAAGTGATGTTTAATTCAAGTACGCCAAAGTCTGGTCTGGGCGGAGGTTTATCGCTGAAATTTTTTATTTTGCGAAGTAAAAAAAAATACCGTGTCATACTATCATTACATTACTACCACTGTCATCACTACCACTATCAACTTTAACACAACCATCATTACTACTGTCAGCATACCCGTGTCATTCACTAAGAAAGATGTCATTGTGAAGGACAGACATCGTCTCCATAACATACATACTCGTATATATTTCTCCATTCCTAATTTTCCCTCATTCCCTCTGTCATCTTCCTAGCTCTCTTTCAATAGTGTTATCCTTTATATCTCTATAACTCTTGTGAAGTACAGTGCTGACACCTGGAGACGTAGGAAATTACATGAGCAATACGAAGTTTACGTCGAAGACAAAATGCTTTGCGCACAGCCATGTTTGTACAAAGTCAATGATCGTCTGATGATGAAAGAAGTCTTTACTATTTTAATATTGCTGTAACTGACAGGCAACATTATTTATCTGAGGAGTGGTTTACTGTATATATCAGTCTCCAGTAACTCTTTCCACGATAATAGTATTTTTTTTATTATTATATCCTCTCCCCTCCTGGTTGGGTGTTTTGGGAGCCCTACGTCCCTCTAAAACCTGGTCCAGGTTGAAGTCTACCTCTCTTCACAATTATATGCGTTAATCACACACACACACACACACACACACACACACACACACACACACACACACACACATATCACTTATATTCGTAATGATACAAAAGTTACTGTCTTCGCAATCAATTGAATCGTGCAGTATTTCCACAAAACTACTACTGTATATCTAAACAGGGAGCACTTTGAGAGTACAACACTGGGGCCCACTAACAGGTTTATGAACCAAATATTTGATTTTGTCCTGCTACCTTGACCTTCGACACATTACTTTTGAAACTGAATTATTTCATTCTTGTCTAATCCTTGACATTTCAATAAAGTCTGGTTCAGTCGGATCAAAACTGTCTGCGATAACTTTGTCAAGTGATCTTCATCTCCGACTTTTCTCTGTGACCTTTAACGCTGACTGATTGTCTTGTGTCTAAACACTTAACCTTATTGTTTCAACCTGAACCTATCCACACGGCGTACCCTTCATCGAATAAAAACCGTTTAAATTGACCTTACAATGTGCCCCTGACCTTTGACCTATTATTATTGAAAATGATAGGTCAGTTTCTTTGGTGATCCTCAATTCATCCACTAAGTTTACCCAAAAAATCAAATCGGTTTTTATAATTATTCACACACAGACATGGGTTGAACTTGGCTTGAAATGTGACCGTGACCTTTGACTATTATTCTCAAAAATTAATCCATCCATTCCAGCCTGACCCTTAACACTTCAAACAAGTTTGGTTCACGTCAGATCAAAATGGAGATGAGTTTGTCCTGCGACCTTGACCTTTGATTGTTCTTACAATCGACTTCTGATATTCTTTCATTATCCCCAATGTTTCCACAAGGTTTGGTCTAAATGTCCAATAAAAACTGCTTAACTTGACCTTGCCTTATAACCTTAACCTTTGATCTCTTTTTCTCAATGCAGTAAGTATACTCGTTGCTCATCCCTTCCACCATCGTTTTTTGTAGTTCGATTAAAACTGTTTGAACTGTTTTGTTATTTACACAAATGAATGGAAATTTGACTTAGTCCTGGTCTCTTGGCCTCTGACTGATTGTTCTTAAACTCTAACCATTTCATTCTGCCTGTGCATTAACACTTCCAGTCTGAAGAGGATAACATCTCTTTATGTTGAAGTTTCTGATTCATCTTTTGACCTAGATTTTAACCTTTGATCAATTGTTCTAGAAAATATATCCATATTTCCTGCCTAGCTAACACTCCACCTTTCCACCAAGGTTGGCTGAAACTGGACGAAAACAGCAATTTTGTTTACACACACACACACACACACACACACACACACACACACACACACACACACACACACACACACATGAAGACTGATAACAATACACAAGTCAAGAAACCATAACACAATCTCTCGCTTCGCGGGAGCGAGTGTATTTACAGTAGTATTCATATAACTTCTTGTTAATGAAACTTGGATAATTGTTAATTTCTGTTTGATGGTCACAATGATAGTAAAGACAGAAAATTATAATAACAGTTACAGTAATAATGATATTAGTAATAAACGGTAAATGATGATGGTACAGTAAGTAGAGGGCTCCCATCATCCACTCGATGTATTGTTGCCTACTTCTTCCATTTCCTGTGTCATTCTATTTCTTGGTCTGTCTTCGTGTTTTCCGACTTCTCCTTTTCCTTCTTACCACCTTTTTTATTTACTCTTCTTTCCACTTCAGGTGGCTCTACAATGGGTAAGAAGCCTAATGGCTTCTAGTAACCCAGGAATCTATTTATACGCTGAGTGGTAACAATATAGCCAAAACTAAGGGTGGATTTAAACCTGCTATGGTGCACCTGTTGACTGGGTGGAGAAACGCAAATGCGGCGTCCTTCCAAGCACCGAACCTCCACACTGATTCCCGTGCCTCCCTGTTAAGAGATGCTGTCAACAGCAAGGAAACCTCAGTTCACTGCATGGGTAGACCTTGCAACGGCGGTTGCTTGCCTGCGGTTGATCAGCCAGCTCGGCCTGACAAACTGGGTTTGATCAACAACAACAACAACAACAAAAACAAAAGGATTATTTATTGCAATAGATGAAGTGGAGGACTGAGCATCTTAATGAATGGTGGGAAGGGGGACAGAGTTACAGTAAATATAACAACAATAACAAGATGGGGCACAAAAAACGCGACATCCACGACCACAAACTGCTCTAATTACCCAGTGTTTCTCTTGCCCTGTGACCTTTACCTTCAACACATTACTTGGAAAATTGAGTTCCTTCAAGTTTGCCTAACTCTTAACTCTGCCAACAACTTTTCTTCAAATCAGCAATTGTGTTTCAGTTACTTATGTCCGGTGACCTTGATCTTTGACCCCTCCCTGTTGTCTTGACCTTTGACTGGTTGTCCTAAAAAACAACAGATCAACCACCGGGGTTATCTTCAACTCATTCATCAACTTGGAGCCAAATGAGATCAAAACAGTTTTCGTTATTTATTTATTTATTTTTTTTTTTTCACACACAAACACACAGGTGGAACTTTGACCTTGCTTGTTACCTTGACCATTTGGTGGATTTTTCTCAAAATTGAATCACATCATTCTTGTCTGACCCCTAACTCTTCCACCAAGTGTATTTCAATTAAGATAAAAACTGTTTGAGTTGATCTTGATGTGTAATATTAGCCTCTGATCGTTTCCTGTGACGTTCAGTCTTGACTGATTATCAGAAAAAATCTATTCCTTTTGTTCTTCCCATAGCCTCAACCCTTCCACAAAGTTTTGTCTAAATTAGATAAAAAATGCCTAAGTTTACTTTGTCCTGTTACAGTGGTCTTTGACCAGCTGTCCTCAAAAGAAATATATATACTTCTTAGCTTCTTAATCAATCCTCATTCCCTGCACCAAGTTTGGTGAAAATCAGATCAAACTGTTTGAGTTATTTGTTAACACATCCACGTGTCGAACTTTACCATACCTTGCTGCCTCGATCTTTGACTCATTACTCTCAGTAGTAAATCACTTCCTCCTTGCCTGACCATCAACCTTTTCCCCAAGTCGGTTACAATTGGCTAAAAACTCTAATTTGACTTTAATAGGTCAACCTTTGACTTAGTTCTGTGATCTTAACCGTGCACATTGTGTAAAAAAAAAAAATAAATAAGTTTACTCATCGGCTAATTCTTAAACTTTCCTTCAAAATGGGTCAAAATTGGTTTAAAAACAAATGTAGTCGTTGATCAAAACACAATGGCTCTTGCGTCGCGACTTGTGGGTGTAAAAACGATATATATATATATTAATAACGGAAAAGGGGAAGAAAAAAAAATGAGTGAAAAAATTTTTCAATACTCCAGATTACAGGTGTCCTCCATAAAAAAAAAAAAAAAAAAAAATGTAACTGTTGGACTTCAACAGACGTAGCTTGAAGTTTGGGGGGAAATCACTCTGGAGAAGCGAATTCCAAAGAGACGTGGTTCGGAGAGTGAAAGAAATATGATAGGCAGAAGTTCTGCAATATGGCAGTGTGACAGTCCAGTCATGAGCACAAGAAGATGCCCCTGTTGCGTGGGGGGGAAGGCATGGAGAGGTGGCACAATGGATGCAACTTCGTCTGAACATTTGCCATAAAAGTATTTGTGAAATACTGTAATGGAGGCAACATTTCTTCTTACCTGTAGGGGGGCTAGTTCATTTGTAATTGTAGGGTTATTAGTAATTCTGACAACTTTGTTCTGAATTTTGTCTAGTTGTTTTAGTGCAACTACTCCACATCCGTTCCACAAGGGTGAGCAATAATTCCAGCTGAGAGTACATATGACTCTTGTAGCTAATTACTCGTCAGTGGAGAAGTTACGGACTTTGTATAATAATCCAAGTTTCTTTAAACCTTTTTCAGCAAGTGATCTAACATGAGAGGTCCAGCTGAGGGCACTGTTAAGTGAAACACAGAGAATTTCAATACTTTTAGGGATAGGAATATTAGTAGCACTGAAGGAATCAGACAATATTAGTAAGCTGTCGATATTTGGTTTTCCTAGCATTAAATGAGACAGTGTTATTTTGTCCCCATTCACTGATCTTAGTGAAATGGTGGTAAAGACCGGAGTGAAGAACTGAGCAGCTTCATCAGTGATGAGACGACGACGACGACGAGGATGGTGGTGATGGCAACGACGACGACGATGGTGATGGTAAGAATAATGAATGTAGAACCGATGGTGAGGCTTAGAGTGGTAATGGTGATGAAAGTGATAAAATGAGTGGCACCAGAATTGGACTTTGCGAGGGAGTGGTGGGAGAGACAGGGCGAATACCAGGTGGAGGAGAACACACCACCACCAGCCACGCCACTACAAGACACATGTGAACCTGGCCAAAACCCAATCTGTGTCATGTTACTCTAGAGTTCTTTTTCTCATGCTGTGGTGTTACTGAATAATTCCATCATGATGATAACGTTCCACGTTACTGAGTTATGTTATTTACTACGTTATCTTGACCTCGCCTTCACTTCCTGTCTGCTCTCTCTCGTTCAGTGCAGTTACTCATTAGTCACGTAGACAAAGAAACTCAGTGGTTCTTAAGAAACGTCTGTGGCTTTTTGTTAAAAATGAAATGGCTCTTGAAAAAAAGACCCACACCCACCCCAGCCGTATCCATTACCCTATTACATCTCAAAAGGTGCACTTGTACTTAGTCTTTGAATGCACCTCTTAAACTCCTGACATATCGCAGATACACACCACACGCTCGCTTTATAAAATTACGATTGCAGCTTGTCCGATCTCATGGCTCTATGACACGGCTGGTCCAACAGGAGTCGTGGCAGTGGTATGCCAGGTGGCCTTGTCCCATTTCTCCCATGACATGCGAGCGACATGCAGGCGACGGTATGGGAAAATACTGATTAAGACCGATAGGTGGATGAGTTTGCTTTACCCTTCCCACACCTCTCACCTCACCTCAGATAACCAAATTCTCCTCCTTTTTCTACGGTTTTCGATATTCTCCCTCCTGCTATCCTTCCCCTTTACCTACATCTCTCTACTTTCCTCTTTCCTATCACTCCGTCTCATTCAAATGCACACTGTCCATTTTCTCCCTAATCTCCTCTCCATTTGACTCCCTCCATCTTCGTCATCTCACTTTCCTACTTCCCAGGCAGTGTCACTATGCTCCCTAGTTTAATCTACTGTACCTTTATCTTTCGCTATCCCTCCCCTTTTCACTGTCCCACAACCCTATCTCCCTCCAATATAATTTCTCTATATGCTTGTTTAATTCACAATTTCATCTCGCTTAACCTGCCCCAGTTCTTTCATGTACCCAGCACTCTTGCAAGACTGTCTTTTCATGATCTAGTTTTCACTTTTCATTTCTTAATCCCATTCTTCTTGTCTTCTACCTCCCTTCCCTTAACTTCCCTCGCCACCGTCATAATTATCTTATCACCTGGTCGGACGGTTCGTCTTGCAGCCGTGCGCCCCACTCAAGGTCGTCTCATTCCCCACTTTCTTCCTCCTTCCATATTATTATTCGTCGCTTTTTTCTTTTCATTTCCCTTCTATTAGTCCCCTCTGTAACAGCAACAAATCTCATTTAACTTTTTAAAATATAACATCATAGCTATAACTGTGTAAAAAGAGAATTCGTTCACTCAATCATGGGGGCCGACACAGCAGTGCACAGCCTCACCCAGCCTCCAGATCCACTCACAGGGATTCCTTTGTGTAAGCCTCTTGGTGGCCATATTCCCCCCCCCCCCTCAAAAACAAAAACAAAACAGAAACGGTCGACTTGTTCCATCCATGAATCTTGCGGCCCACCCTTGGTCTCCTCCACTTCGGTTTCTCTCTCTCTCTCTCTCTCTCTCTGATATTACTTTACCAGTTCTGTGACGCAGAACGCCATCATTTTCGGCACCTTGCTTTACACCGTTAGGGGAGATTCAGCACCCGCGAGGGCTCCTGTGTGTGTGTGTGTGTGTGTGTGTGTGTGTGTGTGTGTGTGTGTGTGTGTGTGTGTGTGTGTGTGTGCGTGTGCGCGCGCGCTTAAACTCCTCCTAGGTTATTAAATGGATTTCAGCTTAATTTCTCAGGTGAGTTCATCGCTTACTGGGAAGGTCTTCCACAGTGTACAGTTTTCCATTGACGATTTTAGGGGGCTCAGCCCCCTTAACCAAAAAAAAATTGACTGATGTAGTGAAAAGATGTCTGATATGGTTTTGATATCTTAATACATGTTGTGTTGGACTTTCATCCGTAAAGCGGTCTTTAGGGAGCGTAACTCCCACCCCTCCTCCCTCCCCACAATAATTCTTGGAAGGGGTTAGTCCCCCTCCCTGAAATATAAATGATCGTAATAGGGGAAAGGGAGCATTTGGACTTCAATGAAAGAAACATACATATCGCAGGAATGGGTATGTAGTTTCCATGTTCTCTGAGCGTACGGGAAGAAACAGAACATCTGCTTTATTAGCAGATTATTCTCATATCGACGAGATATATACCTACATAGACGGAGTTGACGTTCACGTAATTATTCACTCAGACGCTCCTTCGATATCTCACGTCCTTCTAATCCTTTTATACACAACAGACTAAATCGCCTTTCCAAAAGCACTATAGAGTCCATGTTTCACGGCCAAAAAGACAGGAAGGGATAGTATTTTGAAGATGCGAATCTAGTGTTATATATACTTGGTTGTGTTTTGGATTTAATTCCTGTCTCTTAGGTGCGCTGCAGGAAGGAATGATGGAACTATCATTTTAAATGAAATAGAAGTGTATGAACACTCATGCACTCTGGTTCAACAGATCACCTCACCAAAACTTGCCAATAAAGCAAAGGTATACGGGATATGAAAACCAGGCTTGCAATGCTGGAAAAGACACTTGTAGCAGCTGTACACAAGCATCGTCAAATCCACAGTGAAATTATATATAAAAGTCAGTATTCAAGCTTTTTGATGAACAGGAATAGCTCAAGGCTCTTCAACTGCAACCTGCTGTTTTTAACATGCCTGTCACCAACTATAACTGTTATTCATTATATTTCTTGTCAGGTGTAACACAAGTTTTACTTTTTAATCATAAAGACACTGATCTTTCCACCCATCATTTTTCCAACCGCTTAGCGCAGAGTTCATCACAGCGGTCACAGCAGCAATGAAACTAGGGATGAATCCTCGGGGGGCGAGGGCTGGGTGGGAAAGTATGGAATATTTTGAGCTTCGTTCAAACTCAGAGAGAGAGAGAGAGAGAGAGAGACAGACAGACAGACAGACAGACAGACAGACAAGCATAGAACTGAAGTTCCCAGTAGGAAGATTTTGAACATGGGAAGATATAATTCCTATATTTACTAGCTCATTGCAGGCTACGTGGACCATGGGTAGTGAAGGTCTGCTCCAAGATGTATAAAGTTCACAGGCAGTGTACTGGTTACAAGTGGCACCAATGAGCTAACAAAACACAGTTTGTTATCACGCAATATATCATACATTCCAATTCAAGATTTAGAGTATATTACAATATCTTTAGAATGGAAATTCCATACCTTTTATTCCCCAGCCTATCAGAGTGTCGGTAGACTCTCTTAGTAGTGATGGCGCCGACACGCCCAGAAGCCTAACTTACGTAATTCTTGGCAACTGCTAAACATCGATGTTCTTAGTTTTTTAAGCATCCAGCATTATTTCTCATTTCTGTCCATACATAAAGCATCTCCCAAAATAGCTTGAAAAACGCTCTAGCATACTAAAACACAATCGACAAAATCCAGAGTTCCCCCCCCCTTTTTTTTTTGGTTCTCCTCCTCCTCCTCCTCCTCCTCCTTCTCCTCCTTCTTCTTCTTCTTCTTGTTTTGACCCCTTCAGGGTCGAATTGGGTCAGAAGCATTGTAGTCATTGTCTGAAATTAGTCAAAGGTAATACCTCGGCCATTGATCAACTTTCACAGTTTTCGTTCGCTTTAGACAAAATTTGGTGGATGGGTAAGGGATGGGTAAAAGGTAAAGTGTTTCAATTTTGATGACATCAAAATTTAAGGTCACAGGATTGTCATAGATTCGGCTCTTAAACTCAAAAAGATCTGCCAATTTGGATTAAAATTGGTGAAACGAATTAGGATCAGCCATAGATTAAAGTGATCAACTTTGAGAATAAAAGGCAAAAGGCCAAAGTAACAAGACAAAAGCAACTTAAAGACTTTTTATCCAGGTCGAACCACATTTAGTGGAAGGGTTAATGGTCCCGCAAAAAAGTATTTCAGGTTTGAGAACAGTCAAAGGTGAAGGTCACAGAGCTAGGTCAAAAGTTTGGTCATGGACAGACCGTAAGCTGTGGGCGTTGTTGTCTCTGAGAGCTTGTTGTTAATTTCTTCTGATTTTCTTGTTTTACAACTAGACAGGTTTGTCGAAGTGGGGCGGGTTAATTAAAGCCTTCATTAATACCTTTACTATTACGGTGCTGTAAATTGAAAACGTAAAAAAATCCCTGGAACTTTTTACACAGCGACTTTAAAAATAAGCAAGATTTTTAAATAATTAATAAATGAAGATGTACGGTTGGCAGTACGCCAAAACTGTCGTTACAAGGTCGAGGCAGTAAAATACCCGGTAAATAATCCCATCTCTACATTTTCTCCCACAAAGCACATGCCATTATGGTGAAGCACAAGGGCACCCGAAAAGTGTCTTGATAATAGTATAACTAATAACCAGCCATGCGGTACACAAAAGTAAGCCACAAACAAAATATAGGAATGGGATCAAACGTTTTGCTGCCTCGATAGTTTTTTGCGCACCTCCATTCCTTCATCGTCATTTTTTCAGCGTTTTTATACTAACCTCACATAATGGTGTCCTATATTATCACTAAAAAGGATCCAGTACAATCGGCTGTTGCACCGCAATGATCATTGTGTGTGTGTGTGTGTGTGTGTGTGTGTGTGTGTGTGTGTGTGTGTGTGTGTGTGTGTCTGTGGTGGACAAAGGACGGTAGAAAGTGACACAAACTAGAAGGTTAGCGTATTGCCTATTTTCCTCATGATACATCCGGCCATCTGATGAAACTATTCGGGCAGAAAATGGTGTACGATTATCCTCCTACCACAGTCAGCCAAAATGTCTGATTTAGTACAGAATAAACTATCTGTCTATCTATTGCCAGACGCCTTAATCCCATACTGGGTGGCCACAAACTAATCGCCTCCACGTCTCCCTGTCCTCCGCCATTTCACTGCCCTGCTCCCAACTCACACACCCCTCTTTCTTATACCTCTCCACTCCATCCCTCCATCTCATCCTTGGCCTCCCCCTCTCCCCCTCTACCTCACTCACGTACACTCTCCTCGTCAGTCTCTCACTCTCCATCCTTTCCACATGGTTAAACGACCTCAGTGTGTCTCTCCTAACGCTTCCTATCACATCCACATCCATACCACAATGCTCCTTCACATCTTCATTTGTCAGACTGTCTCTCCATGTGACTCCACAGGCTCCTCTCAAATAACTCATTTCCACTGCTCTCACTCTTGACTTGCGTCCTTCCAACAACGTCCAAGCTTCACTCCCATACGTTAGATTTGGTATCACAATACTGTCATGTAGTAACTTTTTCACTTCCATGCTCACTTTCCTGTTTCTTATCACTTTTATCAAGGAACCAGCAACCTTTCTTCCTTGTTGTACCCTTTCAAGCACTTCACCCTCCAAACTTCCATCTTTACTCATCACACTACCCAAGTACTTAGACGTACTCATATTTTCCATTTCCTCATCATCCAACCTCATTGTACATTCAGACTTCACTTCTCCCGAAGACCGTAACTTTACTCTTCCCCACATTCACCTTTAGATTCCGTTTCTTACACACTCTCCCAAACTCACCCACCAAGCCTTGCAGCTCCCCTTCGTCTTCACTTAACAACACAGTATCATCTGGAAACAACAGTATAAGGAGTTTCCAAACGCTGCCCTCTCTAACTAGGGCCACTCCAACATCCACTGCCCTACCTTGTATATATGTCTTTTATAACCCCATCCATGTACAGACTGAACAACCATGGAGACATGACACATCCATGTTTCAATCCAACCTTCAAATAGAAAAATTCACTCAGTTCACTATCCACACGGACTGCAGCCTTAGCACCCTCATACATACTCTTCACAACATTCACCAACTTTCCATCTATTCCATATATTCTTAATACTTTCCACAATCCTTGTCTATCCACCCTATCATGTGCTTTCTCCAAATCCATGAAGACCGCATACATCTTCTTTCCCTTCTCTAGAAACTTTTCCACTACTGATCTAAGAATGAATATCTGATCTATACAACCTCTTCCCTTCCTAAAGCCTCCATGTTCATCTCCAACTAATTCTTCTGTTATTTCCCTGACTCTGTCAGTAAATATCCTACCATATACTTTTCCTATTACACTAAGAAGACAGATACCTCTGTGATTACCACACACTTCTTTTTCCCCTTTCCCTTTGTACAGGAGAATAATTATACCTGACTTCCAATCCTCCGGGACTCTACCTTCCTCCCAGGCCTATCTACACATCATCCACATCCATTCTAATATTATCTCTCCCCCATGCTTCAGCATTTCACCAAACACTCCATCAATTCCTGGGGCTTTCCCTTTTTTGACTTTCTTCATTGCTTCCACAATTTCCATCCTACTGATATCGTCCTCTCTTCTCACCTCCCTGCTTCTCCCAGCCATTCCCCAGCCACTTCTACTTGCAATACTTGCATTCTCTATGTTCAGCAATTTCTTAAAGTGTTCTCTCCATCTCCTCACTTTTTCTTCATTCTCCACTAGTAATCTACCATTTATATCTTTCACTCCTCTACTAACTTCATTGCCACCCTGTCAAACTCTCTTTACCTCTTTCCAGAACATTTTCTTACAGTCCCTCCACTTTAAACTCAAATTCCTTCCAAATTCCTCATCCACTCTCATCTTACTCTCTTCCTAGTCTTTCACCTCTCTTTTCCTCTCTACATATAACTCTCTCTTCCTTCTCTCAACTTCTTTTGCGCCTCTATTTCTCATCCGTTCATTATATGCATTCTTCTTTTGTGCCACAGCCTGTCTCACCTCTTCATTCTACCATGCTGTTCCTTGCACCCACTTTTGTTTTCTCTGCACCACACACCAACTCATATGCTGCACATATTTCTTCTGTGAATATCTTGCACACACCTTCCACGTCTCCCATCTGCTCCAATTCATATTTACCCAATCGTTCTTCCACTCCTCTCTTATATTCTGCCTTTTTCTCATCCTCTTGTAACTTTTCCACTTTCCTTGCATCTACTCCTTCCTTCCGTCCATCCCTTCGTCGATTTCTCCATTTTACTTGGACCTTTGGTGGTCAGAAAATCCACTCCACCAGCCTCTATATGCTCATGCCTCCTTTATACATCTTAGCATCCTTTCATCCACACACACATAATCAATCATTGTCTTACTTTCATTCAGTTCACCACCCACCCTTCTTATCACTCGCCATGTATACTGTACCTGTGGATCATTTTATGCCTGAAGAGGGTATTGGCTATTACCAACCCCCTCCTGGCACAAATGTCCACCAAAGAACTGCCATTCTCATCTATCTCAGCAGGCACACCCCATTCACCAAGTACTCCATCCACCTTCACATTCCCTACTTTACCACTCGTATCACCAATGAAAAACACTCTCTAATTCCTTTCAAAACTTTTCCATGCACACTTCCACATTTGTCCAGAACTCTTCTCTCACTTTGCATGTGCAATCTTGCGTTGGTGCATACACGCACACAATCGCCCACATTTGTAGTCCAACTTTCAATCTTACCCACACAATCCTTGAGCCAACTGATCCATACTCTCTTATATTCTCCTTCCATCTGTTACTCACAACAATACACACTCCTTCCTTTGCCCTCTCATTCTCACCTACTCCCGTGCATATACCCCATCCATACTCCCCTTCTATCACAACCTCACCTCCTGAAGTTTTTCAGTGTCTCAGTTACATAGAGAGTAGGCCAGCATGCTCTCCAGTACAAATTTCTCTATCTACACAAAACTACATGCACAGTACACACTACATTTCCTTTTCCAAAAGTCAATAATTATGGCGTCTCATCACCAAGCCTCGGAGTCCCCAGGGGGGGGGACCATAAATGCCCCCACCATCCGCCCCTCTCCCGGTGACGACTCGAGGTGCCTGGAACCACTGTCTGACTCTCTTCTTCATTTCTGCAACATTCGCGGCCTTTCCTCTAACTTTCGCTCTGTTGAGCACCACCTCTCCTCCTCTAAACCTCACCTTCTTTTTCTAACTGAGACTCAGCTGTCTGAGGTAACTGACAGCAAACCCTTTTCTGTATACTCCTACTTTCTCAATACTCATTTCAAAGCCAAAGGTGGCTGTTGTGTATATATACGCAACGACTTATCTTGCTCTCGTGTTCCTGAACTCGATTCTTCTGAATTCTCTACACTCTGGCTTCGGCTTTCCTGTCATTCTCTGACTAAATATATCTGTGCTGTTTACTTATCCCCTAATTCCACTGACTATCAAAAATTCTTCGACTATCTTAATTCTACGATGGAACACATTTTATCCATTTTTCCTTTCTCTGAAATCTCCATTCTAGGAGATTTCAATGTTCACCACCACCTTTGCCTCTCCTCTCCTTTCACTGATCCACCTGGTGAACAAGCCTACATCTTTTCTATCCTTAATGACCTAGAGCATCTTGTACAGTACCCTACCCATATCCCTGACTGCCTTGAAGAGAACTCCAACATACTTGACCTCTTCCTCACAACTAATCCTTCTGCTTACTCTGTTAATCTTTTCTCCCCATTGGGCTCCTCTGATCACAACCTTATCACCTTAACCTGCCCTATCACTCCGGTACGGCCTGTGGACCCTCCAGGGAAACGTCGTCTGTGGCATTTTGGAGCCGCGGACTGGGAGGCCCTCAGGCAGTACTTCTTTGATTTTCCCTGGAATGATTATTGCTTCCATGGCCGTGAGCCATCTGAGTGTGCCTTGTGCATTACGGAGGTTATTCTCTCGGGCATGGAAGCATACATTCCTTTCTCATATCCTTTGACTAATGCAAGAAAGCCTTGGTTTAATCACGCTTGTTCTAATGCTGTCCGCAACAAGGAGAGGGCTTACAAAAGGTACCAGAGCCAAGCCACCCCTGAATCACATCATCTTTACGTTTCTGCTCGGAATCGTGCTAAGTCTGTTCTTCGCTCTACTAAAAATAATTTCATCCATACTAAATGCTCTCAACTCTCCAACTCGAATTCTTCCCGCTCCTTCTGGCACCTTGCCAAAATCTTTCTAACAACTTTACCTCATCATCCTTCCCTCCACTTTTCTATTCTGATGGTTCTGTAGCTATTTCTTCTACTGATAAAGCAGATCTCTTCACTCAGACTTTCTCGTCCAATTCCAAATTAGACGATTCCGGTGCTGTTCCTCCATCATTCCCCCCTCTGACTTCCTCATGGCTGACATTAAAATGTCTTCAGCTGATGTATTTTCTGCCATCACTGGCCTCAGTACTAACAAGGCATATGGGCCTGATGGGGTCCCTCCTGTTGTTCTCAAGAACTGTGCTTCTGTGCTTACACCCTGCCTAGGCAAACTCTTTCACCTTTGTCTGTCAACTTGTACCTTTCCTTCTTGCTGGAAGTTTGCTCTCATTCAGCCAGTCCCAAAGAAGAGTGACCACTCCCAACCCTCCAACTATCTTCCAATTGCTTTAACGTCCTGTATTTCAAAAGTTTTCGAGTCAATTCTCAATAGAAAAATTTTAAGACATCTTTCCTATCACAACCTTCTTTCCGATCGTCAGTACGGGTTCCGTCAGGGACGCTCCACTGGCGATCTTCTCACCTACCTTTCAGACTCCTGGTCATCCTCCTTTCGGGACTTTGGTGAAGGCTTTACCATTGCACTTGACATCTCAAAGGCTTTCGATCGAGTCTGGCATAAATCTTTAATTTCCAAACTGCCGTCCTACGGTTTCTATCCTTCTATCTGTGCCTTCATCGCTAGCTTCCTTTCTGGTCGTTCTATAGCCGCTGTTGTAGACGGCCATCGTTCTTCTCCTAGATCTATCAACAGTGGTGTTCCTCAGGGCTCTGTCCTATCACCAACTCTCTTCGTTTTATTCATCAATGATCTTCTAAGCTGTACATCTAACCCTCTCCACTCATACGCTGATGACTCCATCCTTCACCTTTCCATTCGGTTCCTGCAACGCCCATCTCAACAGTTACTTCAACAAACAGGGGATGAGGCTATGGCACACCTAATGTCTGACTTGGCTCGTATCTCTGACTGGGGTAAAAATAATATGGTTGTTTTTAATGCATCTAAGACTCAGTTCTTACACCTATCAACCCGACAAAATCTTCCACAGTTATACCCATTAATGTTTAATAATATTCAGCTTAATCCTGCATCATCCTTGAACAGGCTTGGGGTTTCATTTACACGGGACTTATCTTGGAAAGATCATATTACATCTCTTGTAAAATCTGCTTCCAAGAGATTGGGTGTGCTAAGCCGACTCTGCTCTTTCTTTACCCCTGCACAATTGTTAACTCTATACAGGGGTTTTATCCGCCCCTGTGTGGAGTACAACTCTCATGTGTGGGGAGGCTCCCCACATACAGCTCTTCTCAATAGGGTGGAGTCAAAGGCTTTTCGTTTCATTAACTCTCCACCTCTTACTGACTCCCTTCAACCTCTGTCTCTTCACCGCACTGTTGCATCTTTATCTCTTTTCTATCGCTACTTTAATGGTCACTGCTCCTCTGAATTGTCTGCTTGCATTCCTCCACCTTTACGACGGGCGCGTAGCACCCGTCTGGCAGCAAACTCTCATCCCTTTTCTGCCCAGCTCTCTAATGCAAGAGTTAACCGTTACTCCCAGTCTTTCATTTATGCAACAGGTCAACTCTGGAACTTGCTCCCTCTGTCTGTATTTCCTGCTGCCTATGATCTCCAGTCTTTCAAACACAGTGTGTCCAGGCATCTCAAAATGATCGGATCTTGAATTTAGCTCTCTATTGTATTTTGTTTTTCTCTTGGGGAGAACTGTTACTGCGGGCTCATGGCCTTTGGTTCCTTCTTCCTCGCATAAAAAAAAAAAAAAACATCCACTTTCGCATCCTGAGGCACCTGGACAATCTCTCTCCCTTTCATCTCATCATTTACACCCCTTACATTCCACGTCGCCATCTGTATCGTGTCTTTGGTTCGGTCCTTAGTCGTCATCTTTTGGTCAGTCCTGGTCCGAGGCTTCTTGTTCGTACTTTTAGTTAGCTGTTTTCAGAGGAGGGGCACTAGCCCTCCGCCAACCCACTTCCTGTCACGTAGGGAACAAGTACACATAATAAACGAATAAATGAATAAGCTACCAAATTGTGGATTATAAGACGTAATGGTTACTTTTATAGTTAGTGTTAATGGTCTTTTGTGTCACAGAGCTACAGATATCTTCATTTTTCTTCCATTATATTAATAACTGGGTTTCCTGATGCAGCAAAAGTCACAGGTATCTATTAACTGCTGCAGTAACTGACTAGACGTACACAAATGTGTACGCTGCCACACTTCTGGTCTTCCTATAAACCACTGTGGTCTGCTGACTTTGCTAGTCGAACCAGAGCGTGTGCTACTAATATAACCCTACCTGCTGTGTTAATACACGGTGTCAGTCTAGTTTTGAGGTCTCGCAGCTCCAATCTTTACCTTATATACATCTCGAGTTAAATCAGGATACTTCACGGGCCGTATCGATATTCCTCATCTGATGTACTGTACATGCTAAAGCAGACCAAGAACCCTATTTCCCCTTTGACATACCTGTTAATTAGATCAAGAACCTTACAATTCCTCACCCAAAGAACATACCTGCTAAATTGGACCAAGAATTCTCCCATTCTCCATCTGATGTGTCTGCTAAATTAGACCAAGAACGTTTTCCCCCACTCTGTTATACCAGCTAAATATGACTAATAACTCTCCCATTCCTCATCTGATGTAGTGCACCCGCTAAATTAGACCAAGTACTGTTCTGCGCTATATCCCCTTGATCTCTAAATTAGATCAATAACTCTCCCTTTCACGGGGTAACATACCTACTAATGCTAAATTAGATTAACAGCCATGCCAGTCGTCTGTATGATTATGCTCCGTTTGTATCAGATCAAACGTCCTATGGATCCAGTGTTTATGGCCTTGCAGAATATAAGCAACAAAAAAATTTTCTCTCACCAACATCAGTGATTCATCACTGGAAAAAAAAAAAAAAAAAGGAAAAGAAAAAACAATTATGCTGAGAAAATATGTCAGATTGAATAATCCAGTAAAATAACGACCACTGGACGCTGGCTTACAATGACACGTAGGACTTAAAATTTCCGACGAAAATAATTGATATCTCAGTCTTTCAGATCATGAAAGATATCAAGAACACAAGTGGGCCCGTTAAGAAGATCCGCCAGATCAAGGAAGGCACGCTGCTAATACAAGCAAACAGTGAGATCCAGTCACGGAAGATCTTATACCTGAAGAAGATAGCAGGGGTAGATATTTCAGTGTTTGTCAACCGCTTTCTTAATCAGGTTAAAGTTGTTTTCCATCAGAAGGTAATAGCCAACTCAGAGGACACGTTACAGACCGAACTTGCAGAGGAAGGTGTAACAGAGGTCAAAAGGATCCAAAAGAAGGGGGAAGAAAGCTATGAGGACTCCCCATTGCTGATCCTCACCTGAGACTTCTGGAAGGCTGAAGGCTCCCGAGAAGACGCAGCAGGCTCGGGAGAATCCAACAGTTCTGAGCAGGACATGATCCTCGAAGAAACTGCTGAAACCCTCTGCTGCTCCTGAGCCAAAGGAGCAGAGGCATGCCACTTCCCCAAGCCATCCAGGTACCGAGGAAGGAAATGGAGGCAAATCCAAGGCTTCAGAGTTCTCTGGAGCTAAGAGTGAATCTCAAGAAACCGTTGGACTCAAGGAGAAGACCTCGTCCACTGGGACCAGACACAAGACTCCAGTATCTGGGACCAATCAGGAGGTCCAAGGGGCAGAGGGGAAGGACATGTAGGAGCCCCAACCTCCTTCAACCAAAGACCCCCAGAAGATAAAAAGAAAAATCTCACTCCCCAATGATTCCCGGAGCCCAGAACATCGGGACAATATTGAGCACCAGGAGTTCACGGTAGTGGAATCCTCCTCCAACAAAAAAGGATGAAAGATCCATGCTCGTTGACACCTCCACCATATCAAAACTTTATGATCAATGAGCAGTTATCCTAAATCCAAGTCATTTGGGAGGTAATGGATAAAATGTTGCAGTGGAACTGCCAAGGTATGGCAAAATGGGAGAAGTTGCAACATCTGGTAGTTTTCTGTAATCCAGTTTGTATATGTCTGCAAGAGTTCATGAACAGGAAATCACACCTGATTTCCTGCAAGAGTACAAAGTTTATGCTCAGAATGGGATCTCTGACACCAGGCCCCATGAAGGAGCAGCAGTGATGGCATGACAAGACATTCCCTCCGAACTGCTTCACCAGCAGACATCCCTGCAAGTAAAGGCAGTAACATTAGGATTGAAACGGTCATACACCATAGCGCCCAACTACTTACCTCCACGTGATCTAGAGAAAGAAGATTTGAAAGACCTGATGAAGTAGCTACTCCAGCCATTCCTGCTAGTAGGAGACTTCAACGGCTACATCACCTCTGGGGAGACTCCATGTGCAACTCAAGAGGAAGAGCCTTGGAGTCATTATTCCTAGACAGGGATGTAGCAGTTCTCAACAGCAATTCACCAACAAGTTTTCAAATTCAAACTGGAACATTTTCCAATACTGACTTTTCCATACATTCAGCCAACGCCAAACTGGACTTCACATGGAAAGTCATGGAAGACTTTAACAGAGGCACCCACTGCCCCAGACTCGTCAAGACTGGTTGGTATACCACTCAACGGACTGCAGAGATGGCGACTTCAACACACATACAGGAAACTCTTTTAATTCATTGCCGCAGTGCAAGGTCCAACCGAGGAATTCCCCAGTGTTCAAGAAGTCCTGGAGCACCTGACGTCCCGGATCCACCTAACTGCAGAAACAGCCATCCTCAAGAGTACTTGAAGGTACTACAGACCTCAGGTGCCTTGGTGGTCAGATGAATGCCAAATAGCTGTCTGAGTGAGGAAAGCTGCATTACCGCAACTGAAACAGAGACCCAGCAATGTGGCATTAGTCCACTACAAGAAGAGCAAAGCCAATGCCAGGCGAATCTTCAAGGAAGCCGGATGGGTATTGTGGAAACATTGAGTGCCTTCCACCACGTCGAAGACTGTGCTCGCACTCGTGTGGGATAAGGTGTGCAAGATCGCTGGGAAGTCGACCCCGGTTTCATCACCGGGGCACAATCGTCACTTATCAGACAGATATCGCCAATGAACCAGCTCATTCCATAGCAGACATTTACTCTTGGGCATTATACACTGCTCTTTTCGTCACCCTACGAGCAAGGTACGAATGGCACCCAGTGTCGTTCAGGAGCAGAGATAAAATGAAGCGGCATTACAACCAGTCATTCGCCCACTGGAATGTGGGGTCAGCCCTGCAATTCTGCCATAAGACTGCCTCAGCAAGCAACAATATTCCATGTCAAATGATATTTCACTTACCGGAGTGCTCCCTGGAATTCCTGTTCGCCCTCTACAACAGGATATTCAGGGAGGCCACAGTTCCACAAAACAGGAAAGAAGTTATCATCATTCTCATCCTGAAACCAGGCAAGGATGCTGCTATACCAGAAAAAGACAGGTCAGTCTCTCCGACCAGTTGTCTGTGCAAGCTGCTAGAGAATATGGTCACCTTCAGATCGACTTGGTTTTTAGAAGAAGATATAGTATTCCAATATGGATTCAGCAAGATGAGATCTAGATGCTCAAGTGAGACAGGAAACTGCTGTAAAGAATTCCTTTGCAGTGCAGTACTGGAGTAGGTATAATTGAGAGGAAGAACATATGCTCTGTTGTTTGCAAAAAATGAATGGAGAGTAGACGAGAGTCTGTATCGGTTGATTCAAGGATGGAAAGGGTAAATGACGGATCTTCACATCGGCTGTTATTAAGCTTCGCCATATAAAAATGACGAAGCATGTTTTTTTTCAGTATTACTTAGCTTTGCCATAAGAATGGCGACGCTTACTGTTTTTGTATTATTATTATTTTTCTTTGTACTTTTTTCTCTTAGATCTTAATGATATTATACGGAAGGGTACCCTAGGGTAACCCAAGTACTTATGCCAAATATAAATGATCTTGACAACTTTTGAATGGCATAGGCTCATTTTTGGTGCAAAAATTGCATATTTGAAATTGATATATCTCGTAAACTAATTAAGATACAGCTATTCGGTTGAAAATCCTCTGATTAAAATGTTTGCTGAGAATTTTGGCTGAATACTTTGCCATTTACCGTAGTTGAGAGTAGCAAAGTCATATCTGTGCAGTGTTTTCTTTCTCACTTGTTTTAGACAAAACCACAAAAGCTGCTAAGCTGTAACTTTTCAAAAATATAGCTGTGTTCCCTCTAATTATGTGAAAGGAATATGGTTACAGGTAAGCATACCGTTAGCCAGATGTTGAGACAAATGTAAAATGTACCCACGCATTCTTTCACACTTTTGCTTCACATCTTATTGATATTACACAAGAAGCTACCTTAGGTTAAACTAAGTAAATTTTCCGAATATGAATGACCTTGAACTACTTTTAAAGGTCACAGACTTGTTTATGATGCCAAAATTTCATACCTTGTATTCCGTAAATAGTTATGGCGAAGCTTTCTTATTCTGGCTACTCAGTCAGTATATAGGTAACTAATTAGTCTCCACCTAATACATGTGGAGACTATTATTTTTGCTGGTATTATTATTTTTCCGGCCTCAGAGTCTCGCAATGATTCCAGGAGAACCGGCGACTGTGGAAGGAATCTGAAGGGCCCAGGTTATGTGTCCTGGCATGGACCATTGATGATAGAAAAAAATCCAAATCCTTTACGCCCAGTGGAACAGCATGGCAGAAAGAGTCATATCAGTATTATTAGTGAAGGAGATAAATTGGCCGTGTCTACTGGAGATTTTAATCCTGCACTAGGAATTTGGAAGGTGAACTTGGACGAATTTCCACTAAATTACTACAGAATGTTCCCTACCATGACCTGTGAGCACTACTGAGGTGCCTTAGTGACCGTTAGTCAAGGACCTTCATCAGGAACAGCAGGTGGAGACTAGTACTGTGTGCAGGACAGTTACAGAGTGCTAGTTATTACTGTTATTATTTTTCTTTGCACTTTTTTTGTCAATCTTAATGATATTATACATGAAGGTCCCTATGGTAATCCAAATACTTGTGCCAAATGTATTATGACCTTGAACTTTTTTTTCGAAGGTCATATACTCATTTTTGTTCTAAAAATCCATATTTGAAATTGAAATATCTCAGGAATTAATTGAGATACAGTAATTTGGTTGAAAATTCTATGCTGAAAAATGTGCTGAGAATTTTGGCTTAATATTTTGCCATTTAGCCTAGTGGAAAGTACCGAATTCAAATCTGCTCAGTGTTTTCTTTTCGAATTGTCTTAGAGAAAACCACAAAACTTTTTAATTTATAACTTTCCAGATATATGACTGTGGCTCTCTAATTACTTGAAAGGAATATAGTTACAGTTAAGCATATAATTAGCCAGTTTTTAAGACAAATGTAAAATTTTCCCATGCGTTCTTCGACACCTTTGTCTTATTCAGATCTTGCTGATATTACACAAGAAGTTACCTTAGGATCTTCAGATCTTGATGATATTACACATACCTTATACCCCATAAATAGTTTTGGGAAAGTTCCGTCTCTAAGTGTATCGCGGTTGTTTTTACTCGTAAACTTAACGTACCTCCTTTGCATTGAACTTCAGATAATCAGCCAATACCTTTTCAAAGTTCAGTAATATTCCTGGGTCTGCATATTGACAGTAGGATCAGTTGGAGAACACATATTAATCATTTGCTTGCCTCTTATAGTACAAAAGGTAACGTCCTTAGATTTCTTTCTGGGAAATCATGGGGAGCGGACAGAAAATCTTTATTGACGATGTATAAGTTCATTATCCTTTCTAAGCGTGACTATGGCTCACAGGTGTATGAGTCGGCATCAGATGCAGTACTCCATAGACTGGATGTCCTTGAACATGTACTTGTGTATATGTCTCGGAACTCTTCTATGTTCTCGTGTGGACTGGTTGAAAATGAAGGCTAACGTGCCTCCCCTTCGCCCACGACGAGACCAACCACTATTTTCATATCACCACCCATCGTAAACGCTCACTTAGCCTCCCGATTTGTCGGATCCTCCTAAAGTGGGAATACCTGCTGTAAGCAGCCCTCAAGGCGGTAAATGTGAGGCTTCACTTCATCCGTGAGGCATTAGGGTACTACCTTTCTAATGGGGATCAAGTTTTAGCAGCAAAAATAGCGCTGGGAGTCACTTACTACCACCATAAACACTGACTGGCTCCCCGTCGTTAAGTCCAGGGTGCTGGAGGTGGAGGTACGACAGTTGTTCCGGATGATACTCATTAGAAACCTTGCGTCATTCCACTTTTTAAAAATGTGTCCGACTCTGGGAAGGCTTCACAGCCTGCTATCAAGGCCTATCAGTCCTCCTACATACAATACACCTCTACATGTCACCACATCGGCGCTAACACCCACCGTCCATATTATATACATGCTAGGGCATACAGGACTGGTGTATTGGTATTAGCGGGGGTATTTTTACATGTCGGCGGGTCTTCTGGTAGATCAGTAAAGCCTGATTTTATGAAATTCAAACCCTTAAACTGTTCCCCGCCCCAGCCGGGGTTTGAATCTGGGTCCGTTAGGACTACAGGCCACCTCTCTACCGATTGAGCCACCGCCTTCCCCACTTGTACACCGACGACTCTAAGTTGGATGAATGTGTTGGTGTGAGTGTGTGGCCTACAGAGTGCTGTATCCCTTTTCGCATCCCCCCCCCCCCATACTTCTCTATTTACTGCCGAACTCTTTGACGTAGATGAAGCTATAGACTTTGGTTTGCGTTCAAACCATGGCAGTTTTGTCACATTTCCGGACTCTAAGTCCTCCCTTCAGGCAATATATTAGTGTAGGACTTAATCACATGAGGTCTTGGGCAACATTATCAATAAGTTGCACACACGTGCTAAATCTTTTCCACTGATCTGGATGCCTAGTCACTGCGGTATTTACGGCAATGAACAGGCTAACGTACTACCTAAATCGGCTGTAGAATTCGAGATTTGGGACGTTCCTCTGAAGCTACAGTCTAGTATCTCTTTCGGAAAAAATTTAGTTCATCATCTGTGACAATGTCAGTGGACTAACCTGACAATTCCATTAGTCAAAAGGACTTTATGTGACTGATCCAGTTCCTTCCAAGGAAACAGGCGGGAGGAGGTTGCTTTAGCTCGCCGCCATATGAATTCCACCTTAGTGACACATATGTTACCTTACATTAACAGAAAATTTCCACCGCGTTGTACCACCTGTGACGTATTGTTTTCTATCAGTCACATCCTTTTGTACTGCAGTAGGTATAGCTGGGGAACGTACTTCTCTGGCTGCCTACTGTAGGACAAATGTGCTCCCTTTCACACTTGATTCTGTCTTGGGTGATAGGGACGTTGGTGTGAGTAATAAACTGATGACTTTCCTGAAAGAGACCAGCCTGGTGAGAGAGTTGTGATTTATTTTATTAACTTGGTTATGGTTAACCTTTTTATTGTCTGCATCTGTTTTTATATATATGTTTTTTTAATTTTCTCTATTTCCGTTTTATTTTTATTATTTTTTTAATACAGGGTCATGATTGTTGTACATATGTACAGTATATTGTTCTGTACACATTTATATATTTGTGATTTGCAGGAAGAGGCTGCATTTATATAACTGTGTATTCTGTTTCTTTTGTTCAAGACTGTTACATTCGTAATGATTCTTTTTTATGTATTTTTTACATAACTTTGTTTGATGTTTGATTATGTTGTAGTAGTATAATAATGAGTTTACATGTGATGTGTAGATGGCAGTATTTGTCCTGGTACTATCCATATACTTTATTACTTATTTTGTTTCATAATCATGAGTAATAAGAAAATACTGGTATGAAATAAATGATCACCTTTCATAAAATTAATTTGGCTTTCATTATTATCGACTCTTACTGGCCTAATGCCCATTCAGGGGCATTTATTGTAAAAAAAAAAAAAATGTTCCTTCAAGGGGCGTTTATTTAAAACAAAAAAGGAAAGCATCCTTATTTTGGCTACACAATAAGAATAGGTAGGTAGTTTATTTATTTTTCAAGGTGGTAGCCTTTGGTATTTTCTTTCTTGCATTTTAAGAAATATGAAAGTAGAAATGCATGAGTATGTAATTTTATGTGTATATGTTCTAACATACGACCAAACAGCGAGGTAAGAAAAAAAAAAAAAGTTCTGCGAGATTACAGAAACAACCTTGAAAAGTGTGATAGTAGTGACAGTGGATTTCTAACTCAGGAAATGAATGTGAAAGTGGGGAATTCTAGAAAATGTGGGGTAGATGGAGAATTAATAGTATCTATTCAGTGAAAGGGGATGGCAGTGCTCTGGGGAATCTTACAGAAATGGCCAATTCCGCCTTCAGACTCTGGTCCATACGCCCACATGGTGAATGATGAAAATGTTGGAAGATGGAGCCGACTGAAGAAAAGACAGTGATTGACAATGTGCGTGGATGACCAGATAATAATGTCTGCGCTTGTTCCAGACTATACAGAAGACTGGGGAGCAGCGTGACTAATCGTTATGCAGTAATGTCAAGAATAAACATTAATCGACGAACAGAGGTTGAGGAATACTGGAGGAAAGTTTTTGCAAATGGATTAGAAAGGCTACAGGTAGAGGAAAGAAAGTGAAGTACAAGAGAGAGAGAAGAGGTAACGATATGGGTCGGGTGGAAGAGACAGAAGCTGTGAATGAGATATTTCACAGAATGTACCTATATAGCGTGAGAGTTGGTGCAAGAAGCTAGAAGTGCGGGTAAGAAGAAGGAGAGAAAGAGAGAGAGAGAGAGAGAGAAAGAGAGAGAGAGAGACCGGGGGGGAGGGGGGAAGTACAGGGACTGGGGATGTAAAGCGATGAAAGAAGAGAACTGTATTTTCAGAAATTCAGCAAGTGAGAGCATGGAGAGATGGAATGAGGAGCATGGAGACAACCTGAATGTAATATGGAGATAATGTAAGAAACTGTTTCGTAGTTGGTCAAGAAAAAGTACTGAATGATAAGGGAGGTAGTAGACGGATGAAAGCTGTAAAAGGTAGAATACTGTTGGAGAAAACGCAATCAGATAAAGACGAAAATCTTTTAAGGATGTTTAGAATAAAGAACGGAAACAGTGCCAGTAGGAGTTTTACTGGGAATGGCTGAAAGAAGAAAAGACAAGACGGAGGACGGAATCAAGGGCATGAAAGTGTGAGAGTCACTGAAGAAGTCACCAGGAAGTTTTAGTGTGGGGTAAAATGTTGAAATATAAGCCAAAGGTAATGACTAAATTGGTCTAAAAATATGCAAATTGACTTGGGAGGACGACATAGTGCCAGAGGATTGACAATCAGGTAAAATAGTTTCTAATTTCCCTGTATTACGGGAAAGGGATATGTCAGTTATAGGGATATTCTTCTTGTAAGGTGGGTGGGAAAGATATATAAAAGGATATTTGTCAACATTTGGGAAAAAGAGTCGAGGAATTGGTTTTTAAAGGGCGGCAGGGGATCAGAAAGGAGGTGGGGTATGACGACCAAATATTCTTTCTATAATATAGAATTGGAAAATATTATGTGCAGAAAAAGAATTTGTGTGCTGCCTTCATAGATCTGGGGAAAGCGAATGAAAACCAAGGAACGTGGAAAGAGTTATTAGTATGTGGAATATATAGGATTTTTTAAAAATTAGCTCGGGAGTCTGTGTGAAGGCAAAAATGTGGCAGTGCATGTGGAAAATGAATCAAGTGAGTCATTTGACTAAAATATTGGACTGAAACAGAAGTAAACAGTGGATTCCTGGCGCTAGGTATCAAAGACCATATGACACTAATCCAAAGCAAAGCTATATGGAATAGAAACGGGAAAAGAGAAAAGGAGATTAACAAGAAATGGTAACATCACAGTAAAAACAAATTTAAAAAATCTATGAAGAAAAAATATGGCTAAAAATTCAAATAAAATGTAGGAGAAAAAGTATAACTCTAAATGTAGCACAAAAATCCAATGCGAGATAAAAACACCATTAGACGGTTCACAGAAAAAGTCTGGGATACAATTAAAATTTTAACTAGAAGAGGGGGACGGCCAAGACAAAATAGAGAAGGAAGAAACTGGCGACGAACACCGCTATGAAGAGGACAATCGAGAACATGATGAACTGACAGGGTCGTGTCACAATTTGAACAATATGGAAGATGATCTTCAGACAGCAAATAACCATGAGTCGGACGGGTATGGTAAATCCTGAGATGTGCCAACGCCGACTCCTAACGTCAAGTGTGAGGACAAAGAGCGGGCCAAGGTGTCACGAAGAGTTTAACAGCATAAAGTTTAGCACTGGTAGCTGAGGACTAGCAAGACTGACAGGGGCATAGTAAGACACCTACAGAAGACAGAAAAGAAGTCTGACACCGGAACAGAACGGAATGGTATACAGGGTGATCTGATGGCAACACGAGCTGCTACGGCATCAACAGTCTCATTGTCTAAGATAACTACTTGACTATGCACCATACAGAACTCTGCAGACATATGCTTCACTGGCAATCGGAACAGTCATTCTAGAATCCACACAAGATGGGGAGACCGTTGGACTGAAGCAGAGACGTCTTACACCCCCATGGCTGTTCAGTATATATATAATGTGCTACGCGAGATGCATGAGAAACTTAAGATAACTAATCCTTAGGTAATTTCAAGTAAACTAATGCTACCTCAGTGAGGGTTCTATTCTCAGTCCTTCCAAACCTGCATTTGTTGGTGACCTTATGGATGAAATATGAGGAAGACCACTTTCATCCATAAAATCTTCAGCAAGAACTAAACCCATGTTGACATGGTATTTTCACTCAAAATTAGCCAAAGAGTAACCTGAAGTTTTTCACATATCTCGCAGGGCATCCTAGATATGCATGATGTTATAAATGAAATACCAAGTTGGCCAGTGGATGTATGAGAGACCTTAGCGAGAGAGAATAAGATTTGGAAATTGCCTATACTTTTGTTCTCTGATAATACTGTTGTATGAAGTGAGAGTCTGGAAGTGTTTGTAAAAAACAAAGTTTGGAGATGAGTGTAGTAAAGAGTTAATTTATGTTCTTTGGGAGGAGGGAAATCAAGGAGGGCATCGCGAGGCTGAATAGTTAGGAGATGGAGAACGCACTTGGCCTTATATATTTTTGTAGTGTAATGATCAAAATAAGTTTAGAGGATGAAGTGCAAGAAAGGGTATACCACAGAAGGAACACTGCATATACACGGAGGGCAATGATATGGAGCAGGGAAGTGAACGTGAAATTAAAGAAGTCGTTCCGTGACAGATTTGTGATTTCCACTCAAGTGCATGAATGTGAAGCTTGGAATGTATTGCAAGGATACACATCAGGAGTGAGAAGAGTGGAAATAAGCTGAGAGAAGTTTGTGAAGTTATGTGGAGAAACAGACAGACAAATGGTGTTGATGGGGTTGTTCTGAAAAGTGTTGGAAGTATCCTGAGGTGCACTGCCCATGTGGAGAGAGTGGAAATTGAGAGACCGGCAGGATAGTGTATGTGCGTGAGGAGGAGACGGGGAGAAGAGGGAGGCCGAGGATAGAGTGAAGTGAGATGAGATGGATGTGATATGGAGAAAGTAGCCTGATGGCGGAGGACAGGGTGGCCTGGAGGCGATCTGTTTATGGTCTTCTTCTGATCTAATCTTACATTTCACAGCACGCCATCACTTCAATGGAATGGCATCTTTATTATATATTTTTTCTCTACTTGACAACTACCGCAGTGGCCTAGTGATTAGTACCAGGTTTTGACTCCTGCTGTGGGTAACTGGGTGACTCACCTCAGTGTCCATCCATTCCTTGTGGGTTGGTAGGAAGAATGGGTACCTAGGATAGCACTTAGGAAGAAGTATTTGTGGAAACTCGGATAGAATTAGCTCCCAGGATAATGGGTGAATAATCCACCCCAGGCTCAAGCATACGTTACGGGGATGAACAGCGCGGCTCATTCAGGTTAGGAGACTCTTTTCGAACATAAATGGTTAGATAAATGCTTTCATCAACCCCAGCATTGCTTGAGGATCTTCTGTAACTATATATAAAATGAGATATCAACCATAGAATTAGACTGACCTCATCTGATTTCAGGAGTTGTTGTATGCTCAGGGTTGGCTTCCCTATTAGTGTCTCCTCATTTACCTCCTCTAGTGCTTATCATAGTGGGAAAAATTATACTGTAAATCATTTTGCTAGAGATATTTATAGGTTGACATAAATACATACCTCAATCTTCACATCACAGTATATTTATCAAACTAATCTTGGATGGAACATTTTGAATTCACTTTATTCATCACGCGTGACAGTTCACACACAGAGAGTATGAATGAATTTACGTATTCAGTTGCTTGTTTCTTATTTTGTTTATCCATTTATTTGTTGGTTTATTTATTTACCTTTCAATTTCTTTCTTTATTTATATTGATTGATTTATTTATTTCTATTTATTTATTTATATACATTTATTTATTTCATTTGCTCCAAGATTTTCCTAAATTGGTCCCTCGGGACAATGTTCAGTAAACCATTCTATAGGGAGATCAGTCAGGAGTGTGTCGGTCCCACACGTCGTTTCACTGTGGATCTTGTTCAGCGTGTCTGGGTCCAGCATCAGCCAGTATACGTCACAGCCGCACGTCAGCGGGTTGTCTATGGTTGCGTCAGGACAGAAGAAAATACAAGTAGCACATTAACCCATAATTTTTTGTCGATTGCCTATTTATCTATTCATTACTTAATCTTAAACTAAATATCAAAAAATTTACCTAAACCCCTTCTTGCATTCCACCTAAATCCACCTTACATCCCACCAAATCCCCCGTCCCAACTTACCCTTAATCCTTCCTTTCATCCTAATCTCCACCCACTCTTACTTGCTCTTTGTATGTAACTAATTAATTAACTGATATAAACAAACAGTGCGAAAAGAAAACCAGTATATGATTTCTGACACTTGTTTAAGAAATAAACTTTTGGAAAAAAGTAATTGATCTTTCTGAAGGTTACTAACAACATATTACAACTGATGTCCCACAACTGATTTATTGATAAAATAATTGAGGGGCTGTCTACACTGTCTTAGGCCTACACTTGACAGTACATCGGTTATTTCCAAACGACATAAGTCTTAGTGAGAAAAAAGAAATGGGGTCAGAAATAAGCATGGCAGTATCCCTACTCAAAGTACCGGTAAGCAACACAGGAGAAACTGACTGGATTTGTGATACTGAAGGCTGAAGCATTTAGTTACATAATGTACTACGGCAAAATGTCCGAACTGTTACAGTACTTAACAACAATGCAAGAAGGTTACTATGAACCTGTCCGCTCCGTAGCATCAGGGTCCGAGTGCTGGTGTGGTCAGCTGGTGCCGCCTGCATCAGGTGCCAATTTATCTTTGTTAGGTTGATAGATAAAATGAGTACCTACGGTACCACACTGGGTAGGTAACTGTGGCAGCATAAACCAGATACTATACGGGTCTTGTATCCAAGGATACATGGCGAATAACCCGCCACAGGCTCAAAGGTCTAAGTTACGGAGACTAGCTGAGTGCCTCTTGTTATCTTTCCTCACTTTTACCCACCTTTATTATTGTCTGTATTAGCCTACCTGTATAGATATAAGGCACAATATAAAGCAAACAGCAGAGCAAAATAACACACGGTCTTAATACCAACGTCCTCAATTTCCATTGTCACCGCAATCGTCCAATTCCAATAATCATTTTTCACATCCTTGATCACCGTCCTCGTCACCACATTCGCCACTTGTAGCTGTTACAGTCGCTACAATCCTCTGTCATCATCTCTCAGCACCATGCATTGTCTTTCACCACCACATTCACCACTGCAGTTATCGATACACCTATAACAACGGTTAATGCCACTTCCTTTTCATAACCGCAAATATCATAATCGTTCACCATCACAACCACCCCATTAACACGACCATACCAGCACACTCGACTACCTCCACCACCACACCCTCACCACCACCACATCCTCACCAACACAACACTCACCACCATCACACCCACACCACCACTACCACACCCTCACCACCACCACACCCTCACCACAACCACATCCTCACCAACACAACACTCACCACCACCACACCATCACCACCACCACACCCCCACCACCACCACCACATCCTCACAAACACAACACTCACCACACCACACCCTCACCACCACTACAACACCCTCACCACTACCACATCCTCACAACCACCACACCCTCACCACCACCACACCATCAACACAACACTCACCATCACCACACCCTCACCACCAGCACTACACCCTCACCATCACACACCCTCAGCACCACCACACCCTCACTATCACCAACATCCTCACCACCAACACACATCCTCACCACCACCACGCCTTCACTACCACCATATCCTCACCACCATTATACCCTCACCACCACCAATCCCTCATCACAACCATCCTTTCACCACCACCACACCCTTACCACCAACAGACCTTCACCACCAACACATCCTCGTCATCAACACATTCTCGCCACCACCAAACCCTCACCACAACCACGCTTTCACCACTAACACACCTTCGCCACCACTACCACACCTTCACCACCACCACACCCTCACCACCACCACACCCTCACCACCACCACACCCTCACTACACCACAACCTAACAATCACTACACCCTCACCACCCAGGCTCGCATAGAGCTGTCTATCTATCTATTTATCTATCTATCTATTATGATTTGTAACTACAATATGGAGTCCCAATACATCACCACAACCACGGATTCACCACCAACACACCCTCACCACCTCCATATCCTCACCACCAACTAGCCCTCTCCACCACTATACCCTCACCACCACACCCTGACAAATAACACCCTTACCACCACCACACCCTCACCGCCAACACAGCTTCACTACCACAACCTCACTACCCCAAACACTCCTTCACCATCAACACACCCTCACCAGCAATACACCCTCACCACCACCACCACACCCTCACCATCACAAACAAACCCTCACCACGAACATTACACCTTCACCACCACACACCTCCACCACCACACCCTCACCACCATCAACACACCCTCACCACCAACACATCCTCACCACTACCAACACACCCACACCACCACCAACACACTCACCACCACCATGCCCTTTCCATCACCAACATACTCTCACACCCCCATCAATAACATTTTCACCACCACCACACCCTCACCAACAACACACCCTCACCATCACCACACCCTCACCACCATCACCACATCCTCACCACCACCAACACACCTTCACCACCACCACACCCTCACCACGGACATGCCCTCACCACCACCACTACACACTCATCACCACCATACCCTCACCAATAACGCCCCCACCACCACCACACCTTCATCACTAACACACCTTCACCATCACCACACCCTTACCACCAACACACCCTCACCACCACCGCACCCTCACCACCAATACACCCACACCACCATCACACAATCACCACAACCACACCCTCACCACCACCACACCCTCACCACCATCAAACTCTCACCACCACCACTACACCCTCGCCATCACCACACTCTAACTACCATCACCATCCCCTCATCATCACCACGCCCTCACGACCAACACACCCTAACCACCACCACACCCTCACCATTAACACACCCTCATCACACTACACCCTCACCCCCTATACCCTCACCACCACAACTACATCATCACCACCACATCCAAGCAGCCATCACCACACCCTCACCACCAACACACGCCAACCACCACCACACCCTCACGATCACCACTGTATGCACACCACCATAACTACATCCTTACCACCACCACATCCACATCACCACCACCACACCCTCACCACGACTACACCCCCACCTCCTGCACCACCAGTTTATACAGTACCTCTAAGATCGATAGCGTCGTCATTATTGACTTGATCAAGAAGTCCTTCCCAGTTGTCTCGAGACAGGAGAGTGATCTCGTTGCCCCTCAGGCTCACTCGGGCTGTGTGGTCCAGGGCTTCGCACGGAGAGCAGAGGAAAAGGAGTTATTTTTTTCTTATCTATTTATTTGTTTACTTGCATATTAATTAATTAATATACATATTTATTTATATATCTATGATTTCTGAATAAAACTGAGTGCTTTAATGCGAAGAAGGACCAGGACTCCAAAGTGACAAACCTGTTCAGTCAAAGATTTAAAAAAAAAAGTAACATTGATTTATCCAAGCTATTTTAGTCAAAAGGAATAATGTGACAGGAAAGACTGAATGTTGATCAGTAGTATATAGCACTGTTACTTTCCTTGTGCATTGCAATGAGGCTCACTGGACAAAATGTACTGTGGGTCACAAAAGTATCGGTGCACAGGGGGTCCGATGCCTACCGAAAACATTCGATCAACTGCTGACATTACCAACGTCTCATTGTGTATGAACAATGTCTCTATATTTATACGTAATATTTGCTTTATATTTGCAAGAGGATATTGCTAGTTGGCCACATATGACACCTCCCGACATCAGGGTTGCCAACGTTTGGTAAGTCGGACAATAATAATTCAGCGGCCATCGTTCTGTGGTCCCAAATATTTCAGGTATATTGTGTACCGATACTTCTGTGACCCATAGTACATACTTACGTTGTTTTTCTTCTGGCTACAGAACCTATATTTTAATTTTGTATTAATCCGCCTCTGGGCATCGATTTGACAGTCTTTTTTCTAAGGCCCATCTGTCCTCCTACATCCCACACACGTTTAGGTTTTACACTTCAGCGCTAACATCCAGCGCATTAAATGAGCACATGCTAGGGCTGTCTCATTGTGGGCTAATGTAATGGTATTAGCGGGGATGTTTTCATTAAATAGCACTCCGTTCCCCTCCAGTATTCACTGCACAACAAAACATGAAGACATCTAGCTGTCTCCAAAACTTGTATCTTGCTTACAAAGTTATAGTCTCCTTTTGTTGGTGTTACCTTTTCTTTCTTTCTTTCCCTCCCCCCCTCTCTTTTTTTTTTTTAATAACATGCTCAAATTAAGAACATAGACCAAAATGTATATTCATCACTGAAAAGTTTGGAACTATTAATTTACAATAACAGAATTAGACATAGGGATGCGAATAGGGAGGAGCTGCGTAAAATTCTTGACGCGATTTCCGCTGGAAGTGCCAACGGTTTTCCAAGAGTGTTTAGATTTTCGGCTTTTCAACGACATTCCTTCGGTACTGATATATATGTATACAATTCCTTTATGACAGCATGTACTTAACAAATAAGACAGTGTTAGATGATTAATGAATAAAGTTTTATGAATCATAAGACAATACAGTAGTCAGGATCATTTCTCCTAAATGCCTTGATAGCACAACGAACTATCTGTTCTCACAAGAGATGTTTCCTAATTCTGTTCATGTACCAGACTTTGACTGTTGACAAGACTCTCCGTTCACTGAGGTCTATAATTATGTACCCGCAGGTACAGTAGACAGTTGGTGCTTTCACTGCTGGCATGGAGTTAATGTGCATTTCCCACTGACTCACATTACACCAATCGCATACTCTTTGCCCAACAAGTACCTTATCATTTCAACCTTATTTGTTGTTTTTGTTAAACCCTAGTCTCTGTCCGAGCAGACCAGTCGAACGCAGGTAGGATATTGCCCCTAAGGTATCGTCCTATTGGTTTCCCATACCGTCGATGTTGTGTCTGCGCCTAAGTGTGGCATGTGCTGTGCAGTGCCCCATTATGTAGGTTATATTGTGCAGGCGTATTCTGCGAGCGGGGCACGTGTCATCTGTGATTGCACCCAAGCCAAATCTATGCTAGTAGTTGAGGAGGGCTGGGTGGTGTCTTGATCAAAGCCTGGCTGGGTGAACTCTAGCAGATCTGTTTAAGGACACTTCTGATGGATAGATGTTGTGATGAGGGGAGAGGGGAGGTTGTAATATAGCGATCTGATTAAAGTGTTGTATTGTTCTGTGCGTGAAATGGGTATAAGTATGTAAATGAGTATGTAGATGGAATGTCTGGAGTTGGGATATTGCTGAATTGGGTGTGGTGATATGAAGCCACTGAATGTACAGTGAGGTTGAATGGTGAAGACATGGATCTGTGAGTGCATTAAGTACTTGGGTAGTGTGATGAGTAAGGATGGAAGTTCAGAGGATGAAGTGCTTGAAACGGAAAGGTTACTGATTATTTGAAAGCAGTGATAAGAAATAGAGAAGTGACCATGGAAGTAAAAAAGTCGATGCATGATAGTATTCTGATACTAATTCAGACGCACGGAAGTGAAGCTTGGACCTTGTTAGAAGGACACAAGTCCAGACTGAGAGCTGTGGAAATGTGTTATCTGGGAGAAGCATGTGGAGTTACATGGGGAGACAGACTGGCAAATAAGGATATGAAGGAGCATTGTAGTGTGGATGTGGATGTGATCGAAAGCGTCAGGACAAATACACTGAGGTGGTTTGGCCATGTGGAGAGGATGGAGAGCGGGAAACTAAAGAGAAGAGTGTATGTGAGTGAGGTGGAGGGGGGGAAGAGGGAGGGGGAGGCAAAGGATGAGATAGAGAGATGGAGTGGAGAGGTATATGAGAGAGGATGAGTGTGAGGTGAGGGGAGGGCAGTGAAATGGAGGGGGACAGGGCGATATGGAAGCGATTTGTTTTGGGTCACCCCTCACGGGATTAAGGCGTCTAGTAATAGACAGAGTTTTTTTTGTTTATGGTTTTGTTGGAGAAGGAGGGAGGTGAGAAGACAGGAAGAAAACAGTAGGATAGAAGTTGTGGAAGCAATGAAGAAAGTTAAATCGGGGAAAGACCCAGGAATTGATGGAGTGTGTGGTGAAATGCTGAAGCATGGGGGAGAGATAGTAGTAGAATGGATGTGGAAGATGTGCAGATTGGCCTGGGAGGAAGGTAGAGTCCCGGAGGATTGGAAGTCAGGTATAATTATTTCCTTGTACAAAGGAAAAGGGGAAAAAGAAGTGTATGGTAATCACAGGGGCATTTTTCTTCTTAGTATAATAGGAAAAGTGTATGGTAGGATACTTATAGACAGAGTTACAGAAAGAACAGAGACATTAGTTGGAGAAGAATAGGGAGGCTTTAGGAAGGGAAGAGGTTGTGTAGATCAGATATTCATTCTTAGATCTTTAGTGGAAAAGTTTCTAGAGAAGGGAAAGAAGTTGTATGCGGCTTTCATGGATTTGGAGAAAGCATATGACAGGGTGGATAGACAAGGATTGTGGAAAGTGTTAAGAATATATGGAGTAGATGGAAAGTTGTTGAATGCTGTGAAGAGTATGTACGATGGTGCGAAGGCTGCAGTGCGTGTGGATGGTGAACTAAATGAATTTTTCTCTTTGAAAGTTGGTTTGAAACAGGGATGTGTCATGTCTCCATGGTTGTTCAATCTGTACATGGATGGGGTAATAAAAGAGGTACAAGGTAGGGTAGTGGATGTTGGAGTGGCCCTGGTGAGAGAGGATAGTGTTTGGAAACTCCCTGTACTGTTGTTTGCAGATGATACTGTGTTGTTGAGTGAAGACGAAGGGGAGCTGCAAGGCTTGGTGGATGAGTTTGAGAGAGTGTGTAAGAAACGGAATCTAAAGGTGAATGTAGGGAAGAGTAAAGTGATGGTCTTTGAGAGAGGTAAAGTTAGTGAATGTACAGCGAGGTTGGATGGTGAGGAATTGGAAAATGTGAGTACGTTTAAGTACTTGGGTAGTGTGATGAGTAAGGATGGAGGTTTGGAGGGTGAAGTGCTTGAAAGGGTACAGCAGGGAAGAAAGGTTGCTTGTTCTTTGAAAGCAGTGATAAGAAACAGGGAAGTGAGCATGGAACTGAAAAAGTTACTACATGACAGTATTGTGATACTAACTCTAACGTACGGAAGTGAAGCTTGGACATTGTTGGAAGGACACAAGTCAAGAGTGAGAGCAGTGGAAATGAGTTATTTAAGAGGAGCCTGTGGAGTCACGTGGAGAGACAGGCTGACGAATGAGGATATGTGAGTGAGGTGGAGGGGGGAAGAGGGAGGGGGAGGCCGAGGATGAGATGGAGGGATGGGGTGGAGAGGTATATGAGAGAGGGGTGTGTGAGTTGGGAGCAGGGCAGTGAAATGGCGGGGGACAGGGCGACTTGGAGGCGATTTGTTTGTGGCCACCCCAAACGGGATTGAGGCGTCTGGCAATAGATAGATAGATAGATAGTTTTGTTGGAAGACTTTATCATGTAATGATATCGGTGTTTTCTTGTACCACAGACTGCTACATAGAATTATGTGCCTCTCATACAACGAAATATGATTTGACAGGGAGAGCTTTTGTTTCAAAGTATATGTGAGATGTGCAGTGGTTTTGATGCATGCAGTAATGATGAGTAGGGATTTGTTTTGTATGCTTTGCAAGGTGTTTTGTTGATTCATAAATAGGATGAGGCCCATCCAAGAAAGGCACTGGACATAACTGATCTAATATATTATATGTTGAGAAGGAAGAGTGTTTCTTTTTGTTGCCTAAAGTGAGTCCCTGTAAGTGCCCTTAAGTGCGTTGAGTCCGGAGTGCACTGGCTTTTTATGTCTATGCTGTGAAGTGTCATTGTTATGCTGTTGTGATGTACATATCAGGCAACGTTTGTGGACATTTAAGATGGAGGAATTCCATGCATGTATAAACTGCAGAGTTTAGGTGAAAGAACAGAACCCTGTGGAAATCCACTGGGGAAGCTTCGTGTTCGTGAAGGCTTGACCTGGAGTGCAGCATGTGCTTGTCTACCAGATAAGCAGTTGCCAAGCCTGCGTTTGGTGTTCTCTTAATTTGAATTATAGGTTTAAGTGATTAGTTTGCACTGGGGTTTGGCATCTTAGAATTTTACTAATTTTAGTTGTAGAAGAAGTGCATGTTGTGCAAGTCTTACGGAGTTGGTGCCATCAGATGTGTGTTGTGTGAGGTTGGTAAGTAAGGTGACTGTGGAATGGAGTGTTCTAAAGCCATGTTCTGAAAGAGCATGGGGGATATGAGGTGAAACTATGTCAATAATCACACGTTCATTTATCTTGGATAGTGTGCTGTATAGTGCTGTGGATCTGAAAGATAAAGGATCTGATGGATCATTGTTTGGTTTAAGTATAGTGATGATTGTTCCATGTCTTCAAATATTGGGAATGTTGCAGTGTATGTATGAGTAGTCGCTGATGTTTGTGCGAGCCTGGATGACTTGTGGTCCGAAATGATTCAGGTATAGGTTGCTAATGCAATCCAGCCTTGTGCTTGTAGAGTTCATTGTTTCTTGATAATATTACGGGTCTGTTTTGGAATAAAAGAATTCCACCGTATATTCTGTTTAAGCAGAAAAGATTGTTTTCCGGGCTCAGTACATCTTGGTGTAAGGTGATATGTATGCGAAATGATTCACGATTATGTTTTTTTTTTATTATGTGAGGAAGAAGGAACCAAAGGCAACGAGCCCGCAAAACTTTTCCTTCCAAGAGAAAAACAAAATGCAAGAGAGAGCCAAATTCAAGATCCTATCATTTCGAGATGCGTGGACACACTGCGTTTGAAAGACTGGAAATCATAGGAAGCAGGAAATACAGACAGAGGGAGACAGTTCCAGAGTTGACCTGTTGCATAAATGAAGGACTGGGAGTAACAGTTAACTCTTGCATTAGAGAGTTCAATAGAAAAGGGATGAGAGTTTGTTGCTAGAAGGGTGCTACGCGCCCGTTGTAGAGGTGGAGGAATGCATGCAAACAGTTCAGAGGAGCAGTGACCACTGAAGTAACGATAGAAAAGAGATATAGATGCAACAGTGCAGCAAAGAGACAGGTTGAAGAGAGTCAGTAAGAGGAGGAGAGTTAATGAGGCGAAAAGCCTTTGACTCCACCCTATTGAGAAGAGTTGTATGTGGGGAGCCTCCCCACACATTAGAGTTGTACTCCACACAGGGGCGGATAAAACCCGTGTATAGAGTCAACAACTGTGCAGGGGTAAAAAAGGAATGGAGTCGGCTTAGCACACCCAATCTCTTGGAAGCAGATTTTACAAGAGATGTAATATGATCTTTCAAAGATAAGTTCCGAGTAAATGAAACCCCAAGCATGTTCAAGGATGATGCAGGATTAGGGTGAATATTATTAAACATTAGTTGGTACACCTGTGGAAGATTTTGTCGGGTTGATAGGTGCAAAAACTGAGTCTTTGATGCATTAAAAACAACCAGATTATTTTTACCCGAGTTAGAGATTCGAGCCAAGTCAGAAAATAGGTGTGCCATAGCCTCATCCCTTGTTTGTTGAGGTAACTGCTGAGATGGACGTTGCGGGAATCGAATGGAAACGTGAAGGGTGGAGTCATCAGTGTATATGAGTGGATAGGGTTAAATGTATAGCTTAGAAGGTCACTGATGAACAAAAGGAAGAGAGTTGGTGATAGGACAGAGCCCTGAGGAACACCACTGTTAATAGATCTAGGAGAAGAACGATGGCCGTCTACAACAGCGGCTACAGAACGACCAGAAAGGAAGCTAGAGATGAAGGCACAGATAGAAGGATAGAAACCGTAAGAGGGCAGTTTGGAAATTAAAGATTTATGCCAGACTCGATCGAAAACCTTTGAGATGTCAAGTGCAATGGCAAAGCTTTCGCCAAAATCCCGAAAGGAGGATGACCAGGAGTCTGAAAGGTAGGTGAGATGATCGCCAGTGGAGCGTCCCTGACAGAACCCATACCGACGATCAGAAAGAAGGTTGTGATAGGAAAGATGCTTTATAATTTTTCTTTTAAGAACAGACTCGAAAACTTTTGAGATACAGGATGTTAAAGCAATTGGACGATAGTTTGAGGGTTGGGAATGGTCACCCTTCTTTGGGACTGGCTGAATGAGAGCAAATTTCCAGCAAGAAGGAAAGGTACAAGTTGACAGACAAAGGTAAAAGAGTTTGCCTAGGCAGGGTGTAAGCACTGAAGCACAGTTCTTGAGAACAACAGGAGGGACTCCTTCAGGCCCATATGCCTTGTTAGTATTGAGGCCTGTGATGGCAGAAAATACATCAGTTGAAGAAATTTTAATGTCAGCCGTGAGGAAGACAGAGGGGGGAAGTGATGGAGGAACAGCACCGGAATCGTCTAATTTGGAATTGGACGAGAAAGTCTGAGCAAAGAGATCTGCTTTATCAGTAGAAGATATAGCTACAGAGCCATCGGAGTAGAAAAGAGTTGGGAAGGATGATGAGGTAAAGTTGTTAGAAAGGTTTTTGACAAGGTGCCAGAAGGAGCGGGAAGAATTCGAGTTAGAGAGTTGAGAGCATTTATTACGGATGAAATTATTTTTAGCAGAGCAAAGAACAGACTTAACATGATTCTGGGCAGAAACATAAAAAAGATGTGATTCAGGGGTGGGTTGGCTCTGGTACCTTTTATAGGCCCTCTCCTTGTTGTGGATAGCATTAGAAGAAGCGTGATTAAACCAAGGCTTTCGTGCATTAGTCAAAGGATACAAGAAAGGAGTGTATGCTTCCATGCCCGCAAGAATAATCTCCGTAATGCACAAAGCACACCCAGATGGCTCCCGGCCATGGCAGCAATAATCATTCCAGGAAAATCAAAGAAGTACTGCCTGAGGGCCTTCCAATCTGCGGCTCCAAAGTGCCACAGACGACGTTTCTTTGTAGGGTCCGCAGACCGTACTGGAGCGATAGGACAGGTTAAAGTGATAAGGTTGTGATTGAAGGAGCCCAACGGAGAGAAAAAATTAACAGTGTAAGCAGATGGATTAGTTGTAAGGAAGAGGTCAAGTATGTTGGAGCTCTCTCCAAGGTGGTCAGGGATACAGGTAGGGTGCTGTACAAGCTGCTCTAGGTCATTAAGGATAGAAATGGTGTAGGCTTGTACACCAGGTGGATCACTGAAAGGAGAGGAGAGCCAAAGGTGGTGGTGAACACTGAAATATCCTAGAATGGGGATTGCAGAGAAAGGAGAAATGAATAGAATGTGTTCCATCGTAGAAGTAAGATAGTCAAAGAATTTTTTATAGTCAGAAGAATTAGGAGATAAGTAAACAGTACAGATATATTTAGTCAGAGAATGACATGAAAGCCGAAGCCAGAGTGTAGAGAGTTCAGAAAAATCGAGTTCAGGAACATGAGAGCAAGATAAGTTGTTGCGTATATATACTGTACACAACAGCCACCTTTGGCTTTGAAATGAGTACAGTATAGAGAAAGTACGAGGATACAGAAAAGGGTCTGCTGTCAGTTGCCTCAGACAGCTGAGTCTCAGTTAGAAAAAGAAGGTGAGGTTTAGAGAAGGAGAGGTGGTGATGAACAGAGCGAAAGTTAGAGGAAAGGTCACGAATGTTGCAGAAATGAAGAAGAAGAGAGTTGGACAGTGGTTCCAGGCATCTTGAGTCGTCACCGGGAGAGGGGCAGAAGGTTGTTCTTTGTAAGAAGTGATATGTTCGATGTTGGAGGTGAAGGCACCGTGGGTTTGGGAGGTGTTTGTTTGTGACCCCCCTGTGGCGGGGGGGACACAACCTGGCCGCACTATGGGGTGGTACTACTACTCTGCGGCCAGGTTGTGTTAGGAAGAATACTGCCACCGTATTCCCTGCGTGTCGTAAACGGCGACTAAAAGGGGCGGGGTGAGGGGACTAGGGACCCCCTCCTCTGTTTTGTAGTTCCTAAAAAGAGACAGGCCAGAGAAAGGGATGGGGGATGGAGTTATCCTCGTACCCTGAAGATTGGGTCTATGAATGTGCGTGGATGTAGTACGATTGAGGCTAAAAGGGAGGAGATTGGGAGAATGTTTGTGAGAAGAAAGTTGGATGTGTTAGCTTTGAGTGAAACGAAGATGAAAGGGAAGGGGGAATCTATGTTTGGAAGTGTGAATGGAAGATTGTCAGGTATTGATAGAGGAAGGGCAAGAGAAGGTGTGGCCTTGTTAGTGAGTCCGGAAGTTCAGCAATGTGTGATTGAATGGAAGAAGGTGTCATCGAGACTGATGTGGGTGAAAGCGAAATTTGAACGTGAGTTGTGGGTGTTTGTGAGTGCATATGGGCCTGGTAGTGAAAGGGATGAACAAGAGAGGGAGTCTTTCTGGAATGATGTTGATGAGTGTCTGCAGAGTTTTGAAGCGAATGTGAATGTGGTAATGATGGGAGATCTGAATGCTAGAGTGGGAAATGTAGCAGTTGAAGGTGTAGTTGGTATGCATGGTGTGCCTGGAAGAAATGAAAATGGGGAACGAATGATAGCGATGTGTGTTGAGCGAGAGATGGTGATTGGGAATACGCTGTTTGAGAAGAAAGATATTTATAAGTATACATGGGTGAGACAGGAGGGTGGAAGGGTTGTTGATAGAGCCTTGATGGACTATGTGGTTGTGTCTAGGAATGTAATAGGAAGATTGTTGGATGTGAGAGTTCTGAGAGGGGAGGGTGGAGGTATGTCTGACCACTACCTGGTGGAGGGAAAGTTAAGAGTAGGTAAGAGATGGATGAGAGCTAGGAGGGTTAGGTGTGACAGGGAGGTTTTGAAAGTGAGTGAGTTGGATAAAAGAGAGAAAAAGATAGAGTATCAGGAGAAATTAAAAGATGAGTGGAACGCGATGAAAGATCGGGAAAATGGCAGCGTGGAGGAGGAGTGGCAGTTGTTTAAGAGTGCTGTGGTGGGGCATGCAGAAGAGGTGTGTGGTGTGAGACGTGTGGGTGGTGGTGTAAGAAAAGGAAGTGAATGGTGGTGCGAGGAAGTAAGTATGGCTGTGGCTGAGAAGAGACGTGCATATGAACATATGAAGTGTGGCTGCAGAGGAAGGATGAGATGTCATATGAAAGGTATAAGGAGAAGAGGAATAGAGCGAGAAGGGCTGTGCGTGATGCTAAAGTGGCAGCAGATGAGAGGCGGGGTAGGCGGCTGACAGAGAATTTTCAGCAGAATAAGAAAATGTTTTGGAAGGAGGTGAAAAGGGTGCGAAAGGGAGAGTCTGGGAAGGAAGAACGAGTAAAATCAGAGGATGGAAGGATGTTAATTGAGATGGATGCAGTAAGGAAGAGATGGGCAGAGTATTTTGAAAGATTGTTAAATGTAGAGGAGGAAAGGGTGGCTGAGATTGTGACGGATGGAAGGGTGCAAGGAATAAATGTGTTGGGAGAGATGAAAGATTCTTTGATCACGAAGGAGGAAGTGGAGAAGGCAGTAAAGGAGATGAAAACAGGGAAAGCTGCAGGTATGGATGGGTGTGCTGTGGAATGCCTGAAGGGTGGTGGAGTGACTATTGTTGACTGGTTAGTAAGATTGTTGAATGTGTGCTTTGAGAAAGGTATGGTGCCAATTGACTGGGCAAGTGCTTGTGTGGTCCCGTTGTATAAAGGCAAGGGTGATAAGTATGAATGTACTAGCTTTAGGGGTATAAGTCTGTTGAGTGTTGTAGGTAAGGTGTATGGTAGAGTGTTAATTATGAGAGTTAGAGAGGGTACAGAGGGAGTGATTAGTGATGAGCAGTGTGGCTTTAGGAGAGGGAGGGGAAGCGTTGATCAGGTGTTTGCTGTGAGACAAGTGTGTGAAAAGTATTTAGCGAAAGGCAAGGATGTGTTTTGGGCATTTATGGATTTAGAGAAAGCGTATGATAGAATTGATAGGGAGGCTTTGTGGACTGTTTTAAGATTGTATGGACTTGATGGTAGGTTACTAAAAGGGGTGAAAAGTTTTTATGTAAATAGTAGAGCGTGTGTAAGAGTGGGAAATGCTGTGAGTGATTGGTTTCCCGTGAGAGTGGGGCTGCGACAGGGATGTGTGATGTCGCCTTGGTTGTTTAATATTTACATGGATGGTGTTGTAAGGGAGGTGAATGCAAGAGTTTTAGGTGGTCTGAGTCTGGTAAATGTTGATGGAGGAGAGTGGAATCTGAAGCAGCTGCTGTTTGCAGATGATACTGCACTGGTGACTGATTCAGAGGAGAGATTGAGACAGTTGGTAGAGGAGTTTGGAAGGGTGTGTGAAAGGAGGAAATTGAAAGTAAATGAGAATAAGAGTAAAGTGATGAAGTGTACGAGGTTGATAGATGGTAGGGGGATGAATATAGTTTTGAATGGTGAGTTGCTTGAGGAGGTAGATTGTTTTAAATATCTAGGGTCACATGTTGCTGTGGATGGAAGAATAGATGCAGAAGTGAAGTTTAGAATAAATGAAGTAGGAAAGGTGCTGGGAGGAATGAAAAAAGTGTTTAAATGTCGTTCGCTTAGAATGGATGTAAAGAGAAGGCTGTATGAGGGTGTTGTGGTACCGACTGCATTATATGGGGCTGAAACATGGAATATGGGTGTAGCAGAGAGGAAAAGTTTGAATGTAATGGAGATGAGATGTCTGAGGAGTATGTGTGGAGTGACGCGTATGGATCGTGTGCGAAATGATGAAGTGCGAAGGAGAACTGGAGTTGTTCGGGAGATGGCCGGCAGAGTTGAGCAGAGGGTGTTGCAATGGTTTGGGCATATGGAGAGAATGGATAATGAGCGATTGGTGAAAAAGATAACTAGATCTGATGTGAGAGGTGTAAGGCTGAGAGGAAGACCACGAGTAGGATGGATGGACAGTGTGAAGAGAGCGCTGGATGCGAGAGGGATGTCTGTTGAGCAAGGAAGAGTGGCTGTGCGTGACAGAAATAAATGGAGAGAAATTGTGAATGAATAAGTGATGACGCAGCCCTGAGGGGATATTCTCCCGCATTTGGTCTGATCAGCTAGTCAGGTCAGGTGCGGGTAAGGGGATGGGTCTGTTATGATGTGGCAGGGGTAAACCAGTTCTGCTGTCGGGCCCTGCTGCGGATGTCACTGATTGCATTGCCCAGTTGACCCTTGTGCGGTGTGGTGCGGTGAGGATCTGTCCGTTCTCCCCTTTGGGGCTAAGATGCGAATGAATGTGTTTGAATGGATGAGTAAATGGAGAGTGAGTCATCCTGTCTCGGCTACCTCCCTTTCCTTGGGGGAAGCAGCCTAGGTATATAAATAGATAGATAGATAGATTGTTTGTGACTTAGTGATGCTTTTAAGTGTTTTATAGAGCCGAAAGTGGTCCGTAGAATCATTGAGTGATGTTACATAGATTTTCCAATTCTTTGTTCTGTTTGTATAAATTTTGTTGTATATTTCGTTGTTTCGTCGAGCAGGGCAGTACTCCCAAGGTGGATGGAAAGCTGATGACAGGGAGAGCTGGAGCTCCCGTTTCATCAGCCCTTGGGACTAGGTCCCGACCATCCCCCTTTGCTGAACTTTTTCAGTGTCTCAGTAACACAGAGAGTAGACCAGCATGCTCTCCAATACAAGTTTCTCCAACTATCAACACCAAACTACATGCACAATACACACCACACTTCCATTCCAAAAATTTCAATAAAATGGCGTCAAATAGCGTAGCCTCGGAGTCCCCAGGGGGGGGGAACCATAAATGCCCCCACCTTCAGCCCCTCTCCCGGTGACAACTCAAGGTGCCTGGAACCACTGTCTGACTCTCTTCTTCTTCATTTCTGCAAAATTCGTGGCCTTTCCTCTACCTTTCGCTCTGTTGAGCATCACCTCTCCTTCTCTAAACCTCACCTTCTTTTCCTAACTGAGACCCAGCTGTCTGAGGCAACTGACAGCAAACCCTTTTCTGTATCCTCCTACTTTCTCTATACTCATTTCAAAGCCAAAGGTGGCTGTTGTGTATATATACACAACAACTTATCTTGCTCTCGTGTTCCTGAACTCGATTCTTCTGAATTCTCTACACTCTGGCTTCGGCTTTCCTGTCATTCTCTTACTAAATATATCTGTGCTGTTTACTTATCTCCTAATTCTACTGACTATCAAAAATTCTTTGAATATCTAACGTCTACGATGGAACACATTCTATCCATTTCTCCTTTCACTGAAACCTCCATTCTAGGAGATTTCAATGTTCACCACCACCTTTGGCTCTCCTCTCCTTTCACTGATCCACCTGGTGAACAAGCCTACATCTTTTCTATCCTTAATGACCTACAGCAGCTTGTACAGCACCCTACCGGTATCCCTGACCGCCTTGGAGAGAGCGCCAACATACTTGATCTCTTCCTTACAACTAATCCTTCTGCTTACACTGTTAATCTTTTCTCTCCGGTGGGCTCCTCCGATCACAACCTTATCACCTTAACCTGTCCTATCGCTCCGGTGCAGCCTGCGGACCCTCCAAAAAAACGTCCTCTCTGGCACTTTGGAGCTGCGGATTGGGAGGCCCTCAGGCAGTACTTCTTTGATTTTCCCTGAAATGATTATTGCTTCCATGGCCGGGAGCCATCTGGGTGTGCCTTGTGGATTACGGAGGTTATTCTCTCGAGCATCGAAGCATACATTCCTTTCTCATATCCTTTGACTAATGCACGAAAGCCTTGGTTTAATCACGCTTGTTCTAATGTTGTCCGCAACAAGGAGAGGGCCTATAAAAGGTACCAGTGCCAACCCACCGCTGAATCACATCTTTTTTATGTTTCTGCCCAGAATCATGTTAAGTCTGTTCTTCGCCCTGCTAAAAATAATTTCATCCGTACAAAATGCTCTCAACTCTCTAACTCGAACTCTTCTCGCTCCTTCTGGCACCTTGCCAAAAACCTTTGTAACAACTTTACCTCATCATCCTTCCCTCCTCTTTTCTACTCTGATGGCTGTGTAGCTATTTCTTCTACTGATAAAGCAGATCTCTTCGCTCAGACTTTCTTCTCCAATTCCACATTAGACGATTCCGGTGCTGTTCCTCCATCACTTCCCCCCTCTGACTTCCTCATGGCTAACATTAAAATTTCTTCAGCTGATGTATTTTCTGCCATTGCTGGCCTCAGTACTAATAAGACATATGGGCCTGATGGAGTCCCTCCTGTTGTTCTCAAGAACTGTGCTTCTGTGCTTACACCCTGCCTATGCAAACTCTTTCGCCTTTGTCTGTCAATTTCTACCTTTCCTTCTTGCTGGAACTTTGCTCTCATTCAGCCGGTCCCAAAGAAGGGTGACCATTCCCAACCCTCTAACTATCGTCCAATTGCTTTAACATCCTGTATCTCAAAAGTTTTTGAGTCTATTCTTAATAGAAAAATTTTAAAGCATCTTTCCTATCACAACTTTCTGATCGTCAGTATGGGTTCCGTCAGGGACGCTCCACAGGCGATCTTCTCACCTACCTTTCAGACTCCTGGTCATCCTCCTTTCGGGACTTTGGCGAAAGCTTTGCCATTGCACTTGACATCTCAAAGGTTTTCGATCGAGTCTGGCATAAATCTTTAATTTCCAAACTGCCCTCTTACGGTTTCTATCCTTCTATCTGTGCCTTCATCTCTAGCTTCCTTTCTGGTCGTTCTATAGCAGCTGTTGTAGACGGCTATGGTTCTTCTCCTAGATCTATTAACAGTGGTGTTCCTCAGGGCTCTGTCCTATCACCAACTCTCTCCCTTTTATTCATCAATGACCTTCTAAGCTGTACATCTAACCCTATCCACTCATACGCTAATGACTCCACCCTTCACCTCTCCATTCGATTCCCACAACGTCCATCTCAGCAGTTACTTCAACAGGCAAGGGATGAGGCTATGGCACACCTAATGTCTGACTTGTTTCGTATCTCTGACGGGTAAAAATAATCTGGTTGTTTTTAATGCATCAAAGACAGTTTTTGCACCTATCAACCCGACAAAATCTTCCACAAGTATACCCACTTATGCTTAACAATACTCAGCTTAATCCTGCATCATCGTTGAAAATGCTTGGGGTTTCATTTGCTCGGGACTTGTCTTGGAAAGATCATATTATATCTCTTGTAAAATCTGCTTCCAAAAGATTGGGTGTGCTAAGCCAACTCCGTTCCTTCTTTGCCCCTGCACAATTGTTGACTCTATACAGGGGTTTTATCCGCCCCTGTGTGGAGTACAACTCTCATGTGTGGGGAGGCTCCCCTCATACAGCTCTTCTCAATAGGGTGGAGTCAAAGGCTTTTTGTCTCATTAACTTTCCCCCTCTTACTGACTCCCTTCAACCTCTGTCTCTTTGCCGCAGTGTTGCATCTTTATCTCTTTTCTATCGCTACTTCAATGGTCACTGTTCTTCTGAACTGTTTGCATGCATTCCTCCACCTCTAGAACGGGCGCGTAGCACCCGTCTAGCAGCAAACTCTCACCCCTTTTCTGTCCAACTCTCTAATGCAAGAGTTGACCGTTACTCTCAGTCCTTCATTTATGTAACAGGTCAACTCTAGAACTGTCTCCCTCTGTCTCTATTTCTTGCTTCCTATGATCTCCAGTCTTTCAATTGCAGTGTGTCAAGGCATCTTGAAATGAATGGATCTTGAATTTGGCTCTCTCTTGTATATTGTTTTTCTCTTGGAAGGAACAGTTTTGTGGGCTCATTGCCTTTGGTTCCTTCTTACCCACATTAAAAAAAAATAATAATAAAAAAAAATTAAAAAAAAAACTTGATCCATGTTACTCGCTGTATCATGCGACGCACTACTTACCGAAGAGGTGATCGTGATGTGCTCCTTGCATTTCTTAGCCCGTATACTGTGTATCCATTATAAATCTGGCACACCCCAAGAATGAGTTTGATGCCCAAAATATTCATTTTATGTGGGTCAGGGAGTAGGTAAATAATCTATAGGAAATGAGGAGATGGGAAGATTATGCTGGGGGATGGGGGGGTGTTATAAACAACATATGGGAGTCTTGGGAGAATGGGAGATATCATCACTCCGTCCCAGACTTGTATGGGGAGGAACTGGTTGGGATGGTGGGATGACCGCGAATTCTCTTGTCTGTAGGTTCATCCTGGGGGTCGTAGTCTTGATAAGGGTTTCCAATATTTGTAGGCTTCTCGTATCATAAGCGTGCCCGATGACCTGTATTATCTCTTAGAATGTGTACTGCGGCAGTGTCTAGTGTCGGTTGTAGGGGTACCATTCTGCAGGTGCAGTTTTTTCTTCGACTAAGCTTAGTGGTTTAATATCCTGTGTATGAAGAGAAGAGGGACTCACAGTTCCCTAGTTTGCAAGTATATTCTTACACAGCATGACCCTCCTATAGGTCCGACGTTTGTCTAGTTGGGCGTTTTTTGAAATGTAGGTCTGTAGTTTTCTTGTTTTATAATAGATAATGAAGTCGAGAGTGTCTTGAGGCCTTTTTGGTTTAACATGTTTTCTGATCAGATTGTTCATTATTCTGTGTTCTGTTCTGTATTCAGGATGGATGTGGACTTCGTAAAACACTAAATGAAATTTAACCCCTCCCAAATTATGGATGAAGAAAAGACCAGGGGCTGGATACTCAAAACGATTAACGTCGCCTTTTCTCCCAAAGGCGCCTTTACACATCGCCTTTTCGTGAAAAGCACATACTCAAAAGCTCGGTTGGGCGCAACCACACTAGAAAACATTACTCGTTGGCTCCTTATGGGACCGCCAGGGTCGGAGGAGCCCTAGCGATCAAAAGGCGCCTTTACTGGACAACAACAAGTCGTGGATGATGTGTGTGGTGCTCCTCGCTCGTATTTAGATGAATTAATGCCTCATTACCTTATCTGGATTGGAAAGGTTTGCATCAAAAGTAGTTACTGGGTAGTGAGATGCCATATTCTTTTAATAATGACATAACTGGGGAATATGTGTGGTATGTGGATGTAGTCAACTCGGCGGTAGAGGCACATGCTGTTGAATGCTGGGTCTTCATCACATTTAGGCATAATACAATTCATGCTGCACCAACATGTGTCTAATGTTACAGTTGTTTGCTCTATGTATATAGGTACTTATATTCAGCAGTATATTAACAATTCAGTGTGTCTGTTGGATCAGTCACTCCTAGCGTAAGCCTAACCCGCCAGCTTCAGCTAGAGGTATGGGCAGTACTTCAGCAAATAGTATTTGGAAATATTCAGTTTTCATCCTAATAGTTACTGATCTGAAGTAAGTCAGGTTGCCTGTTTGCAGGTAAATTTTATATTCCAGCGAATGTGTGGAAAACGTAATGTTATGAAAAGCCTATAGTCAGTTTGTTAAATGGACTTTATTTAACTTATGTTGGGCTGAGCTCAGTTATACAAGTATAAATGAAGGTTGTAGTTAGACGAGGTTAATATACAATATTATTTAAGAAGGGTTAGGTTAGGTTGGGTAATGTTCGAGTAATGTTAGGTCTTGCTAGTATAGGTTTGTTTAACCCCTAAATGACGGGTGTCCGCATATGCTGTCCGACGGTGCTAGGGTCACAAGACGGGTGTCCGCCTATGCGGTCACCCCCCCAACCCCTACCCTGACCCCCCCACCATCCCCCCAACCTCCAGCCCCCAACCCCCCTCGAACCCCCCACCCCCACCCCGTCATCCATCACTCCCCCAGCCCGCCACCCATCATCCCCCCAACCTCCACAATCCCCCACTATATCGCACCAGTCTATTGTGCCTGTCATGAGGGTATGTCATAGCATTCCGATGCCCATCTTTTAGGAATTAAGAAAAGTTCTGACTAGGTTTTCGTAAGCTGGACAGAGCATAATATAAATTAATCTAATCTGATCCAACCTAGTCATATTTAAACGAACCTAGCCTTACTTTAAATGAAAACTAACCAATGTCATCCTGGTATAAAAATCCATTTCACAGATTGACTAGTGAATTCACAAAATGACATTTTCACATATTGCCTGTAACATCATAGGCTGTTTCTTGTTGCTGTGGTTGATAAGTAAGTACTGTGAAGTATGTGGTTAGGAATGAAGATTATGGCAGTCTAACTTTGGTTTGGCTAGCACAAGTGTTTTTTTTATTTGGTCAGTCACCTTTCCCCCATAATATCCCTTGAGCATTAAACCAAATCCTCATTGTGTTCAGGGTATGGCATCTAACCTGGAGGTGCAAAAGCCCACTACAGTAACATGCAGCAGCGGAAAATACATCCACGACGGGTTTCTTTGAACACAGAAGGTTAGATTTTGATAGCCAAGGTTATGATAGGTTAGGTCAGTTTAGGATACTGGTAGGTTATATTAAAGTTTCTTGTCCAAAACTACAAACTTATCTCCTCAGATTTCCTCCTGTCTTATACCAACTGAACTCAGTCCAAACAAAACCAAATTTTTCTAAATCAATTAAGACATAAAAGATATAGCTTTATGGGAATATTGTGCATGTGATGAGACATATCTGCTCTTGTAGTTGGCCCTATAAGATACCAGACAAACAAAATCAAGGAAAATTTGGGGTGAAATGGAAATGCAGCAATGCTGGTGTTTCTCCCATCTTAAAAAAAATTTCTCTCCCTAGGATAGCAGCTGCTGATCCACCAGTAGGTCTAGGAAATGAAATAGCAACTAATTCTCTTGCTTAGAAAACAGGAATACCAGCCAGACAAAAACATTGTTATACATACATGTTACAGGGAATTTAACCGGTGATTTCATGAAATCCCCAGGGAATTCGTGAAGTGAGTTAAAATTAGTATGGGCTAATTAAGGATAGGTTAATTTAGACTATGGTTAGGTTAGGCTAGGACAATTGGGGTTAAGTTTAGGTTAGTTAGGATAACTTAGGATGTCGTCAGGTTAGGCTGGAATAATCGAGGTTAAGTTAAGGTTAGTCAGGTAAGGTTAGGTTAGGTTAATATAAAAAGATGCAAAGTTGTTAATCGTTCATCTAAATTAACCTAACGTAACCTAGCCTAATCTAACTTAAACTTAACCTAGATTATCCCAGCCTAACCAAACTGCAGCCTAAATTAACCCAACCTTAATTAACCCATCCTAATTTAAAGTCATTTCACGAATTCCCCAGGGATTTGATGAAGTCACAGGTTACACAAAATCTCCGTAATATATATATATATATATATATATATATATATATATATATATATATATTTATATATATATATGTATATATATATATTTATATGTAGATAGATATATATATATATTTTTAGGTAGATATATATATATATATATATATATATATATATATATATATATATAGGTTATCTATGCTTTGTGATTGGCACACACTTCCTAAGCGTATTTATATAAAGCTGCTGTGATTGGCTAAGGTATCAAAAGTCGTCTTCTAAGGGAGAGTTGCCTTTCGGCGGAAAGGCACACCAAAGACGCCTTTAAAATTATTTGAGTATGGGAGTCGGGTGTGCCATCAAAGGCGCCTTTGACCTGCCGTACAAAGAGAAGCCTTTCATTAATTGGCGCTGTAGCTAAAGGCTCGTTCTGAGTATCTTGCCCCAAATATACTCATACTGTACTCATGGGAGACTTCAACACAAAAGTTATCAAATCAAAAATGGATCAGCATGTATAGGAAAATTCGGAGTAGGAGAGAGGAATGACCCAAATGAAATGACGGTAAATTTTGCTGAATGTATAACATGAAAGTAATGAACATATTCTTCCATAAAAAATATGGAGAAATGGACATGGAAAAGCCCAAATGGAGAAACAAAGTGTGTAATCGACTTCATTACAGCAGATAAGAACAACACAATCACTAATGTCACAGTTGACAACAAAGTAAATATAGGAAGTGACCACAGAATGGTAGGTTGCACAGCGAGAATCAATTTCAAAATAAGAAAGAAGCTGATTGAAAATAAAACTTATGCTCAGTTAGAATTATGCGAAAACAAAGCAGCCTTTCAGTTACAAAAATAAGAAAGAAAAGATTTCAGGCTCAAAGTTATGCTGAGTGTGACACTGATGAGTTGAATGATACACTAACAAAAGTGTTATGAGAATCAGCGGACGTAGTAAGGAAAGCAAATACAACCAAACCCAAGATGTATTGAAAAACGACCCTAGAGTTCAAGAAAAAAAGAAAGCATATGAAAGTAAAAAGAAAGAAAGATGAAATATAAGCAACGAATTAAATAAACTTATCAACAAGAGACTGAGAGAAGAAAAAAGAAAAAGAAGCATGGATCAGATCAGAGAAACCTCCTAAAATGGAAAAAAGTCTGAAACGAAACCGAAGCAAAATGGCACTAGGAAAGCAACAAAGTATATCACTGAAACTCGAAAATGGGGAAGTCATTAAAATGCAGAAAAGGATGAAAGTTGAAGTCTGCAAAGAGCTGTATGCATCAAAGACAATGGTACCAAAAGCTAATTTTTCAGCTGGCACAAGTGAAATACCTGATGTAACATCAGATGAAGTAAACATTTCTTTTAAAAGTATGAAAAAAGGAAAGGACTCAGAAGATGGAATAGTAGCAGAGTCGGGTGCAGGAGTAAGAGTTCAAAACCGACTCATCACTTTATTTGCCCGATGCATGAGGAAGAAGAAACCTCCCAAAACATGGTGGAATGCAATAGTTTTGATCGACAAGAAAGGGACCTGAAAAGATCTTAGTAACTATCGATCCATTAACACATTACCAGTTATTTACAGAGTCTTCACCAAAGTCTTTACGAACAGATTAACAACTAATTTGGAAGGAAACCAACCTCGTGAATAGGCAGGATTCCGAAGCTGGTTTCGACTACTGATCATCTACACTCAATGAATCAGCTAATTGAAAAATACTATTGAATGTAATAGAGTACAATAAACCACTGTGCTTAGGTGTCGATTACGGAAAGGCTTTCGACTCAGTGGAGCACATAGCAATTATAAACTCATTGTGGGAACATGGAGTAAACGAAAACATTGTAAAACTGCCCGAAAACATAATACAAAGAGGGACCTGTTAAAGTTAAGTTACATGAGGACTAAGAAAACATTAATAGTAATAAAGATGTGCGTCAGGGAGATACAATTTTACCAAAATTATTTGCAGTATGTTTTGAAAGCATTTTCAGAAAGCAAGACTGGGAGAAAGAAGGAGTCATCACAGATGATGAAAACAAACCATTTAAGATTTGCAGATGAAATTTTCCTAATCTCAGGAGGATCAGAGATTTTACAAAAAATGTTTGATGTCCTAAATAGAGAAAGTCTCAAAGTAGGGCTAAGGTTGAACTGATGTAAAAGCAAAGTGATGTTTTATCCAAAGTTACCTGCCAGTGTGTCCGAAACAAAAGGTATAAAATGAATGTATTATCCCAGCTATGACGTGCGGTTGTGAAACCTGGAAACTGACAAAATCAATGGAAAACAAACTGAGCTAAAACATATAGCAATGGAAAGGCCAATGTTAGGAATATCTTTGAGAGACGGAAAGAGATCAACTTGGGTGAGAAGGCAGACTAAATTGGAATATATCATTGAAGTTATAAAAGAACAGAAATGGAGATGGGCATGTCATGGAGCAGAAATAAGGAATAACCGATGGAGCAAGAGGCTGACTGACTGGACTCTAAGAGTTTTTAAGTGTTGCAGAAAAAGACCAGACAGGAGGTCGAGAAATGAAATAGATAAATTTGCAGGCAAAACGAGGCAGAGATTGGCTCACTCAAAGATTTCATGGAGAAGGATGGGAAGGCCTTTGTTCAGTAGTGGACATGCAGTGACATAATGAATATGATGATGATGATGAGAGACAGACAGACAGACAGAAAAATATGGGCTGGTTATATTGTGCATTGTATGTCGTTTGGTAAGCAAGAAAATATATACCAGTACCAGCATAAATAACCAGTTACCGTGTCGCCATCAATCAGTAGTGCAGGTGCATCAAACTCACAAGTATGAATCATGTGCTGGTTAGGTGTGCAGGGAGGTGGGGACTATGTGCTTGGTCAGATGGAGATTTTGCAACTGCAGAGCGTTGATGATGATATTGGTGGCAGCTATGATGGTGGTTGTGGTCGTAGTGGTGGTTGTGATGACGATGATGATCATGATGGCGGTGGTGGTAGTGTTGATTGTGGTGGTGGTTGTGGTGATAACAATTGTGGTGGTGGTGGTCGTGATGAATATGACGTTGGTGGTGATAATGATGATGGTGGAGGTGGTTGTGGTGATGATGATGATGATGATAGTGGAGATTTTGATGATGGTGGTGGTTTTTCTACTCCATGTCGCTCTTTCCTTCTCCATTTCATTGTGTTATACAGAGGGGGTGGGGGGTGAAAGCCGTTATACGCTTGGTAAGGTGTGCAGGGAGGTGGGCGTATGTGCAAGGTCAGATGGAGGGTTCTAACAGCGTAGCGTTGCCTTTGTTATAATTATGTTAGCGAAACATGTGAAGAGCAGATAGATTTTTACGTGAATTGTTGCCTATTGCTAGTGGTATATGACATCCTCTTGGTTACCCAGTGAAACAGTGAATGTAATCATGACAGAAATCAGAGTAAGATTCACATAAATTGTTAATATTACGGAATGGTAAGCTTAGTTAGTATACAGAAAGTTCACAGACTAATTCAGATTTGTGAATGCTTCTAAGAAACGGAATTCTGCAACGGTATAAAGATAGATAGACAAATAGATACATGGATGGACAGACACATAGATAGGTAAGTAGATATATAGATGGACTGACTGATAGAAAATAGTAATGCAATTGTCTTTGAGAAAGAGAACCATAATAATAGCGTAATGTGTTGGTGATGGGATAGAAACAACATATGGCTCTTTATGCAAGGAAAAAATAATCAAAGACTAAAACTTAGCGCTGTTGTTCCTTTTCAGAAGGAAGAGAGACAGACAGACAGACAGAGACAAAGAGAGAACGTTTGTTCGAGACGTCTGGGCAAATTGCAATTTATGGATTGGAGGTCATAGGCAGAAGGAAAAAAACTGACTGGGGAAGATAAGTACCAGGATTGTCCTGTTCCGCATATGACTGACAGTAACAAGTATTTTTTGCATCATAGAGCTGGACAGAAAAAGGGGCAAGTGTGCACTGCCAGGCAGGTGCAAAGCGCCCGCCATAATGGAGGGGGATGCCAGCAGTCAGGTCAGAGGAGCAGTAACAACTGAAGTAGCCACAGTACAGAGATGAAGATGCAACAGAGCAGCGGAGAGAGAGAAGTTGAAGAGAGTCAGTAAGAGGAGGAGAGTATATATGACAAAAAGCCTTTGACTCCTCTCTGTTTAGAAGAGCTGTGTGTGGGGATCCCTCCACATGTGAGAGTTCTGCAAAGGGGCAAATAAAACCCCTGTGCAAAATCCACATTTGTGCAGGGGTTGAAGAAAAACGCATAGTCGGTTGAGCGCACCTAATCCCTTGGAAGCAAATTTTGCAACAGAGGTAATATGAGCTTTCTATGATAAGTAAATAAATTATTAGGAGTGAGTAGTTAAAGGTTAAAGTATACTTTTGCAGAAGATCGTAGCACTTCGAAAGGTAGGAACTGAGGTTTGCTGTATTAAGAAAGAACACGGTTCCTTTTATCTCAGTCAGAAATAAGAGCCACGTCAGAAATTCCGTGTCATGGCCTCATTCCCTGATCGCTAAATTAACTGCTGTTATGAATGCCGTGTGAAGCAGATGTAGAGGTGAAGGATGGAGTCATCATAATGTGAGTTACATGTGCAAGTCAGATGATCATTGATGAAAAAGAAGACAATAGGTGACAGAACAGAACCCTGAGGAACAACACTATTGATAGCTCAAGAGCAAGAACAGTGACCGTCTACAACATCAGCTATATAACCACCAGAAGGGGAACTAGATACGAAGGCATTGATAGATACCGCATGAGGGCAATTTGGAATTTGAAGATTTATGTCAGACTTGTTCGAGAGCCTTTGAGATGTCAGGTCCAATAGCAGAGTTTCTCAAAAGTCCCGAAAGGAGGATGGCCACAATTCGGAAAAATAAATGAGAAGATCGCAGTGGAGCATCCATTGCGGAACCCATACTGGAGATTGGAAAAAGGAGTGTGATTGGAAAGGTGTTATATTTACTGCTTTTTAGAACAAGTTCCAGTACTTTAAAAATAAGATTACTAATGCAATTAGTCGAAAATTAGAGGGCTGGAAACGGTTACCATTATTCGGGATATGCTGAAGGACAGCAAATTTCCAGAATGAAGGAAAGGTTCAAAGTGACAGGCAAAAGCCATAGATTTTACCAAGGTAGGCTGTCGGCAAAGAAACACAGTTCTTGAGAACAGCAGGGATCCCATCAGGTTCGTACGCCATAATAGTACTGAGGAGCTTGTGTGTCTTTGGTGCAGTATGAGAGAGAGAGAGAGAGAGAGAGAGAGAGAGAGAGAGAGAGAGAGAGAGAGAGAGAGAGAGAGAGACAGACAGACAGACAGACAGACAGACAGAGACAGAAACAGAGATAGATGGACAGAAAGACAGACAGACAGACAGACATATAGAGACAGAGAGAATATATTGAGTATATGAAGAAGAGGCACCCAGTGATGTAATGTATGGTGCTATACAGGACCCTGATTTGCAAAAGAGATCTGAGTACAGAGGCTGGAATAGGACTGGAGGAAGGTGTGACAGCGCCAGAATTTATCCGTTTCTGCATGAATTTATTATACGTGCGTTTTTGCAGGACTGTATTGCCTTTACCCTACTGACTCATACATGCAAAGGTTGTAGGTTCTGACTTGATATTTCTGCCATACAAAATTTTAAAAATACACACAAGAGACACATATTGCTGCTGGGAGGCTTTAATGGGTTTACTTATGTGTCTGAAGCCTTGCATGGGCTTGGATATGAAAAGTAACAGTAAAGGTACGTGGTGTGCGTAGGGTGGCTATGATAAGAAGTTTAGATTCGTGTAAGATGTGACTTAAGGAGTTCCTGTGGCCAAAGAGTACAAGATATCGTGCCGAGAGCATGGGTTTGAAGTGACATGAAAAGGCTATGTAGGTGAGACTGAGGGCAGGAGGCGTCCTGGAAAACGAAAGACAGTGGACAGATGGATTAAATCAATGTGGAAATAAGCAGTGTGATATTCGTCGGCAACAACAAACCCACAGTACTCATTCGGAACTTGTAATGATATCGATGTTTAGGCAAATTACCAAAAAACTCTCATTGATGGTATTATATATTTAAAAAAAAAAAATCAGTCTGGGGATTCGCTCATGCGCATGGCATGATTGTCTCTCGGACAGGATTGCACTGAAATATATATTTACAATAAAACTAAAACAGAAAGAGAAAGAAATCTCTCTCCATCCCTGATGACGGAGGCGTTAAAAG